>NC_083573.1:37945841-38205841 GCF_027579695.1 Neoarius graeffei | reverse complement strand
TCACAAATGTATTACCTCTCCACACTGCAGTGTATGTCCTCCTTTGCCGTCACCTTGGATAAAAATGTCTGCTAAATGTAATGTCAATGATTCATAGAGTCAGCACAAGTAACTACAGTACACCCATTCTTTTCCGTTTTAAAATGTTTTAGAGCTTGTGCCCCAAGACAATCAAAGAATCTCAGAGGAGACAATGATTAGTTAGTTAACGTTAGTAAAGCATCCTAAATTTTCAGTGAGTTTAGTTTGAGTGAGTCAGTGTACATCTGAGGCTAAGGGTGTGAGAATGAGTGAAAGTATGACCATTTCTTTAAATTTTTTATTGGAAAATTAGTGAGAAATTAAAACAAAATTCTAAACACAACTAGTACTGGTACTGTGTAACAAAAATCATTTTCTTTTCATTTCATTCATGTCATTTTTCACATAAAAATGCTTTCCTTCTGAAGTTAGGCACTGTCCCAACATACAACATGACATGCCTTTAACACAATACAATGTGACTTGAGTACGTTTGTGTGTGTGAGAGAGACTAACTAACTGACAAAAAATTCCGGAAATATCTGTTCTCCACTACTGAGAGAGGGATGTTGCATCCAATGACCAAATCTGTTAGTATTGAATTTGTTATGGCTTTTTGTTGTGGGTGGGTAGCATTGCACTGTGTATCTTTTGCAGTAAGGAATCCAGAAATGGACGGCTGCTCTGTCTCACTTGGGATGATCTTGTTCTTCAGATATTCTGCAAATCTAAACAAGAAAAAAAAATGTAAAATTAGTAGGCCTACTTGTTTTCTGTTTTTAATCATGTAGACATTAACATGTTTTTATCATTTTCAATATCAAAGTCTGAGTTCATTTAATCTGAACATATTTGTTTATACACAGTATAATGTTTAATACAAGCCAGCCAGGGTGTTCCTTTAAGCAGTTTAGCTAGACCACAATGCATTCACTAAACACTCGCTGAAATACCGGTAGCCTCAGTAAACACAGAACGTTGTGACGATGTAGCCAGAATCAGAGTCCTCTAGGGCTCTGGCCAGAATGTGAGAATGAAGCCCTGGCAACATTCTAGAGAGCCGTATAATAAAGTAGAATAAACAGTTGTTGTGAATTTCAGAATGTTCAGTGGAATCCTCCAGATCCAAGTTGCGTGCTTTTGGCGAATTTGGTTTCTCGCCAGAGACTAATAAATGCACTGGTAAAGCCACGCTATGTAGAGGCATTGTGTGCCCTGTCGTTTGGGTAAGACTGTGGGATAATGCTTCGCGTTGGAGTAGGCTACACTCCAATCTGTCGGGATGTACTGCGCTACAAAACGTCAGCTGAGCTTACATTTTACATAGCCCAAATGGCCCATTATTCACATTGCCTACATGACACCAGAGAGAGGAAGAGAATAGAATTGAATGTCTCTGATGACATGTAATCCCAGCACTAATAACACACATCGCACAGCGTCCATGACTTGGTGCAGTACGTAGCAAACAGTTAAACGCCTGGTTTAACTTGCATTGCTAGTCATCTCGTCTCAGTGGTTTAAATACCTTTCATGACGAGCACTGACTTTCCCATTGCAAAGAGCGAACTTCTGTTTTACATACTTAGTTTGCAGCCTGGGTAACTGTTTATTTGATTCACGTTTTATCCTTTGCTGTCCGGTTCTTATCATAAGTCTGTGTCATTCTGACCAGAGCCTTTATAACAATCTTGTAAACGTTCTCTGCTCTGACCAAATCACCACCTTCTGGCTATGCCTTCCCAATGTGTGTTAACTGGTAGCCTAGCCCACATAATCTAACACTAGACTGAACACAAAAGCAATCAAATAAAAAAATCTACTTCACTATTTTACATTCAGCAAAGCAAAACAAATCCTTGACAGCGTTAATACATTAACACATTCCACTTCTAGCCACCAACTAGCCTGTACAGATTCTTGCTAGCTGTAGCCTAGCTTTGTTACTTACTTGTCCTTATGCAGCCTCAGGTGACGAGCGAAGTTTGATGTGGTTGACTGGCTGTCCGAAATTGTGGCTCCACATGTTCTGCACGTAGCAATGCGTTTGCCATCTGTATTGGAGTATTCTTTAAATCCAAAGGAAATTACGTGGGGAATCATGTTTTTATCCGTCCGTTCATCATTCAGCGTCATCAATGTTCAGCGTCCTCGTTGCCCATCACCGTTTGGTTTTTCATTTGAACCAGTTGAAGTGCTTGAGTGACACCTAGTGCTAGTGGATTGAGCTGCCGTAGCCTAGGACAAGGAGCTACACCGCATTCAAATAATAACGAGTGTACTTGGATTCAAAATAGGGGGGAGAATATTTATACCTGATACGCCAAGTCATTGCAAGCTAAAACTGTCAAGTCCAAGTCAAGTCTCGAGTCAACAGCGTGCAAGTCCGAGTCGAGTTGCAAGTCATTCCTCATCTAGGGATTTCAAGTCTCAAGTCATCAAAATGGTGAGTCGAGTCTGACTCGAGTCCAAGTCACATGACTCGAGTCCACATGTCTGTGTAGTAATATAAAAAGTATTTTTGTTCATAAAGTAGGAAAGAAAAAATTAAATTAATGAGGTGTTCCCAGGCCAGCCGAGAGACATAGTCCCTCCAGTGTGTCCTGGGTCTTCCCCGGGGCCTCCTCCCGGGGGGACATGCCTGGAACACCTCCCCAGGGAGGCGTCCAGGAGGCATCCGAAAGAGATGCCTGAGCCACCTCAGCTGATTCCTCTCGATGTGGAGGAGCAGCGGCTCTACTATGAGCTCCTCCTGAGTAACTGTGTTTCTCACCCCATCTCTAAGGGAGCGCCCAGCCACCCTGCGAAGGAAACTCATTTCAGCCGCTTGTATCCGTGATCTTGTTCTTTCGGTCATTACCCAAAGCTCATGACCATAGGTGAGAGTCGGAACGTAGATCGACCGGTAAATCGAGAGCTTTGCCTTTTGGGTCAGCTCCTTCTTCACCATGACGGACCGGTAAAGCAACCGCATCACTGCGGAGGCTGCACCGATCTGCCTGTCGATCTCACACTCTATCCTTCCCTCACTCGTGAACAAGATCCCGAGATACTTAAACTCCTCCACTTGAGGCAGGACTTCTCCACCAACCTGGAGAGGGCAAGCCACCCTTTTCCGGTCGAGAACCATGGCCTCGGACTTGTAGGTGCTGATTCTCATCCCAGCCGCTTCACACTCAACTGCAAACCACCCCAGTGCATGCTGAAGGTCCTGATTTAAAGAAGCCAACAGGACAACATCATCCGCAAAAAGCAGAGATGAAATCCTGTGGTTCCCAAACAGGATTCCTTCCGGCCCCTGGCTGTGCCTAAAAATTCTGTCCATAAAAATTATGAACAGAACCGGTGACAAAGGGCAGCCCTGCCAGAGTCCAACATGCACTGGGAACAGGTCTGACTTACTGCCAGCAATGCAAACCAGACTCCTCCTCCGTTCGCACAGGGACCGGACAGCCCTTAGCAAAGAGCCCCAAACCCCATACTCCTGAAGCACACCCCACAGAATACCACGAGGGACACGGTCGAATGCCTTCTCCAGATCCACAAAGCACATGTGGACTGGTTGGGCAAACTCCCATGAACCCTCGAGCACCCTATGAAGGGTATAGAGCTGGTCCAGTGTTCCACGACCAGGACGAAAACCGCATTGTTCCTCCTGGATCCGAGGTTCGACTATTGGCCGAATTCTCCTCTCCAGTACCCTGGAGTAAACCTTCCCGGGAAGGCTGAGAAGTGTGATTCCCGTATAATTGGAGCACACTCTCCAGTCCCCTGTCTTAAAAAGAGGGACCACCACCCCAGTCTGCCACTCCAGAGGCACTGTCCCCAACCGCTACGCGATGCTGCAGAGGCGTGTCAGCCAAGACAGCCCCACAACATTCAGACACTTGAGCTACTTGGGGCAGCTTGAAAACCACCTCAGTGACTTCGGCTTGGGTAATGGACGAGTCCACCTCCGAGTCATCAACCTCCGCTTCCTCAGTGGAAGACGTGACAGTGGGATTGAGGAGATCCTCGAAGTATTCCTTCCACTGCCTGACAATGTCCCCAGTTGAGGTCAACAGCTCCCCACCCGCACTGTAAACAGTATTGGCAGAGTACTGCTTCCCCCTCCTGAGGCACCGGACGGTTTGCCAGAATTTCTTTGAGGCCGACCGATAGTCCTCTTCCATGGCCTCACCAAACTCCTCCCAGTTCCAAGTTTTTGCCTCCGCAACTGCCCGAGCTGCGGCACGCCTGGCCTGCCGATACCCGTCAGCTGTCTCCGGAGTCCCAGAGGCCAACATGGCCCGATAAGACTCCTTCTTCAGCTTGACGGCATCCCTTACTTCCGGTGTCCACCACCGGGTTCGGGGATTCCCGCCACGACAGGCACCGGAGACCTTGCGGCCACAGCTCCGAACAGCTGCGTCTACAATGGAGGTAGTGAACATGGTCCACTCAGACTCAATGTCCCCCGCTTCCCTCAGAAGCTGGGAGAAGCTCTCCCGGAGATGGGAGTTAAAGACCTCCCCGACAGAGTGCTCGGCCAGATGTTCCCAGCAGACCCTCACCATACGTTTGGGCCTGCCGGATCTGTCCGGCTTCCTCCTCTGCCAGCGGATCCAACTCACCACCAGGTGGTGATCAGTTGACAGCTCAGCCCCTCTCTTCACCCGAGTGTCCAAGACATAGGGCCGGAGATCAGATGAAATGATGACAAAGTCGATCATCGACCTCCGACCTAAGGTGTCCTGGTGCCACGTGCACTTATGGACAGCCCTATGCTCGAACATGGTGTTCGTTATGGACAAACCATGACTAGCACAGAAGTCCAATAACAAAACACCACTCAGGTTCAGATCGGGGAGGCCGTTCCTCCCAATCACGCCCCTCCAGGTGTAACTGTCATCGCCCACGTGAGCGTTGAAGTCCCCCAGTAGAACAATGGAGTCCCCAGTCTGAGTACCTCTCAGTACCAGGGATTCCAAGAAGGCCAGATACTCTATACTGTTATTCGGCCCATAGGCACAAACGACAGCAAGAGCCCTCTCCCCGACCCGAAGGCACAGAGAGGCGACCCTCTCGTTCACTGGGGTAAACTCCAACACATGGCGGCTGAGCTGGGGAGCTATAAGCAAGCCCACACTAGCCCGCCGCCACTCACCATGGGCGACTCCAGAGAAGTGGAGAGTCCAGCCCCTCTCGAGGAGCTGGGTTCCGGAGCCCAAGCTGTGCGTGGAGGTGAGCCTGACTATCTCTAGCCGGTACCTCTCAACCTCCCGCACAAGCTCAGGTTCTTTCCCCCCCAGCGAAGTGACATTCCATGTCCCAACAGTGAGCCGCTGTATTCGGGGATCAGGTCATCGAGGCCCTTGCCTTTGACTGCCGCCTAATCCACACTGCACCAGCCCCCTACGGCTATCTCTGTGGGTGGTGAACCCACAGGAGGTCAGGCCCACGTCACCAATTCGGGCTGAGCCCGGCCGGGCCCCGTGGGCAAAGGCCCGGCCACCAAGTGCTCGCATACGAGCCCCAACCCCAGGCCTGGCTCCAAGGTGGGACCCCAGCTGTGCCATACCGGGCGACGTCACAGTCCTTGATTTTTTTTTTTTAGCCATAAGGGTTTTGGTGAACTGCTCTTGGTCTGGCCTGTCACCTAGGACCTGTCTGCCTTGGGAGACCCTAACAGGGGCGTAATGCCCCTGACAACATAGCTCCTAGGATCATTCAAGCACACAAACCCCTCCACCACAATAAGGTGGCAGTTCTATTGTATTCAAGCAGGAAATGTGCCAAAGATTTTCAATGCTTTGACGGATTGATCTATGACATGCCTGACATAGCGCCACCAACACACTCACACTCATATACATGTAGCACACACATACACACACACACATATATACACACACACAGTTGCAATCATATACACACACATGAATACTCACGAGAATGGGTAACATATACAATTCTGTGCACACTCATACACACACAGTCATATGCATATTTATGCATACACACACTCACAAGTATGCACTCACATGCAACATCTATGAGCACACTCTCTTTCACACACACTCTCTCTCTCTCTCTCTCTCTCTCTCCCTCTGACAAACAGACACACACACACACACATACACACACACACACATACACACAATAATAGTGACCTGCCATCATTGTACATTTTGTTGCAGACATATGAAAACTCTGCATGTACACACACACACACACACACACACACACACACACTGCAGACACAGGAAAGCTAAGATGACTTAAGATTACAGCGTGAGATAGAGATGAGGAGGAGATGTACATATATAAATGTACATTTTCACGCCACAGAAACACACACACTTACAGTCTTTGTCTGTTTATCTCTCATCCGTCAAGCAGTCATGGCATTTGCAACACACACATCACCTTTGAACATTTGATGAATATATGACATGTGACTGTTGTGTTGGGTGGCGGAATGTCCTGGGTTGCAGAACCACACGTGCGAGGGCCCGTCAAGGCCGCTAGTGGCTTTAATTATTATTATTATTATTATTATTATTATATATACACACACATTCGATGGAACAATTATAGATTTTACAAAAAGTTAAGAACGGGGGATAACTTACCAATAAGTTTACTACGGGCGCCACTGGTGAACAAAGAAATGCTTCTGCATATACGCAGCAGAAAATGTTCTCATTGGATATTCGCATCAGCATTGACGTGTGAGGTCATGTTGTCTTGACAACCATGCAACATCAAACTATATTCAACGCTCATTCTCCATTGGGTAGAGTGGCATAATACACGTAGGATAAGCAATATGTTAACTAATAATATATACTGTATATATATATATATATATATATATATATCAGTCAATACTTTCAAGACCTCGGTCACGGTATTTCATGATATGGACCTCCCAGCTGGTAAATAATATTTTTTTTCTTTACCAAATTCTAACAGGAAACGAGAGCGCCCGAAAGGGAAAACCGAGCCGAGCCGCCATTTTGAATCCTCATTCACGACTGCAATGCAAATGGCTTCCTCCTCGGTATACAATTGCACTTCCATGGCAGGAAAAAAAACTACATTTTGCCGCCTATGTAGTCCCCTATTTATACAAAATTGAGTCATTCAGGATTCAGCCATGTTTCTGCTCGGCATCAGCAGCAGTTAGAGGTTTTTAGCTTTCTCCTGAAATGTTTTCTTTTATTTCTTCCTCCTCAGGGTAGTAAAACTCGCTTTCGCTGTGAACACTGTCGTTATCGCTATCCATGCTGTAAAATTAATGCTATTCTCCTGAGAAATGCGAAAATAAATGTTGATAAAAATTGCTACTATGTTTGTTGTTGTGAACGAGCGAGTCGCCAGAGGTCCGTAACTGGGGTCCGTATCGTAGGATACGGACCTGCTCGCCAGCCAATCAGAGTGCAGGATTTGATGGAAACCGGACCGCAAAAAAACATAATGCATGATATCGAACCTGTAATGGCATATTTTCAAATTTCCAAATTGGTTAAATAGCCATTCGATTGGACTTGATTATCACGCTTCTTTGACTGGCTATTTAAGAAATTTTTAATTGTACCTTTTTGGTTGCGATGGGATGATAAGCAGGCAAATAAAGTATGGCAGGCAAGTAGGTGAATATGGCAGGTAGGAGCAGGACAAACAAGTAGTAGAAACTGGAGGACTCCAATAATCCAAACAAAGATAAAGACATCTAATTAAGTCCAAACTAACCTGTATAGCCTGTAAGGAACTTTTTTGCTGCTCACGTCCTCAACTCCTTTGTTCAAGTCGACGGAGGGCAAAGGTTAGTGGCAAATAACTTATCCTTAAGGCCTACCAAAGGGCTATCAAACTAAAGGTCCTCAGGCAAAATAAAAGACCCAACATAAGTAATAATCTGGACTCCGATAGTACATATTGAATCTAATTTTAGTTTAAACACAAAATGGCTCCTCCAGGGTGTACCCCGCCTTTCGCCCATAGTCAGCTGGGATAGGCTCCAGCTTGCCTGCGACCCTGTAAAACAAGATAAAGCGGCTAGAGATAATGAGATGAGATGAATAATATATTGACTGGCATTGAGTGGTATATTAGATATCTTCCATTCAGCTAGCATGATATTGAACTCATCTTCAACTCATTCAATATCATGCTAGCTGAATGGAATATATCTGATATACCATGGAAAAAAAAGCCAGCCAACATCATTTAAATATGTCCCTCAAATTTACAATGTACTTTGGATGAAAAATGTGAGTTTTTCAACACAAAAAGATTAACTACATATCTTCAAACCAACGTGTGATTTTCTTGTTATTATACAGTGGGTACAGAAAGTATTCAGACCCCTTTACATTTTTCACTCTTTGTTTCATTGCAGCCATTTGCTAAAATCAAAAAAGTTCATTTTTATTTCTCATTAATGTACACTCACCACCCCATCTTGACAGAAAAAAACAGAAATGTAGAAATTTTTGCAAATTTATTAAAAAAAAAAAACTGAAATATCACATGGTCATAAGTATTCAGACCCTTTGCTCAGTATTGAGTAGAAGCACCCTTTTGAGCTAGTATAGCCATGAGTCTTCTTGGGAATGATGCAACAAGTTTTTCACACCTGGATTTGGGGATCCTCTGCCATTCTTCCTTTCAGATCCTCTCCAGTTCCGTCAGGTTGGATGGTGAACGTTGGTGGACAGACATTTTCAGGTCTCTCCAGAGATGCTCAATTGGGTTTAGGTCAGGGCTCTGGCTGGGCCAGTCAAGAATGGTCACAGAGTTGTTCCGAAGCCACTCCTTTGTTATTTTAGCTGTGTGCTTAGGGTCATTGTCTTGTTGGAAGGTGAACCTTCGGCCCAGTCTGAGGTCCCGAGCACTCTGGAAGAGGTTTTCTTCCAGGATATCTCTGTACTTGGCCGCATTCATCTTTCCTTCAATTGCAACCAGTCGTCCTGTCCCTGCAGCTGAAAAACACCCTCATAGCATGATGCTGCCACCACCATGTTTCACTGTTGGGATTGTATTGGGCAGGTGATGAGCAGTGCCTGGTTTTCTCCACACATACCGCTTAGAATTAACACCAAAAAGTTCAATCTTCGTCTCATCAGACCAGAGAATTTTATTTCTCATAGTCTGGGAGTCCTTCATGTGTTTTTTGGCAAACTCTATGCGGGCTTTCATATGTCTTGCACTGAGGAGAGGCTTCCATCGGGCCACTCTGCCATAAAGCCCTGACTGGTGGAGGGCTGCAGTGATAGTTGACTTTGTGGAACTTTCTCCCATCTCCCTACTGCATCTCTGGAGCTCAGCCACAGTGACCTTTGGGTTCTTCTTTACCTCTCTCACCAAGGCTCTTCTCCCACGATTGCTCAGTTTGGCTGGACGGCCAGGTCTAGGAAGAGTTCTGGTCATCCCAAACTTCTTCCATTTAAGGATTATGGAGGCCACTGTGCTCTTAGGAACCTTGAGTGCTGCAGAAATTCTTTTGTAACCTTGGCCAGATCTGTGCCTTGCCACAATTCTGTCTCTGAGCTCCTTGGGCAGTTCCTTCGACCTCATGATTCTCATTTGCTCTGACATGTACTGTGAGCTGTAAGGTCTTATATAGACAGGTGTGTGCCTTTCCTAATCAAGTCCAATCAGTTTAATTAAACACAGCTGGACTCCAATGAAGGAGTAGAACCATCTCAAGGAGGATCAGAAGAAATGGACAGCATGTGAGTTAAATACGAGTGTCACAGCAAAGGGTCTGAATACTTATGACCATGTGATATTTCAGTTTTTCTTTTTTAATAAATTTGCAAAAATTTCTACATTTCTGTTTTTTTCTGTCAAGATGGGGTGCTGAGTGTACATTAATGAGAAATAAAATGAACTTTTTTGATTTTAGCAAATGGCTGCAATGAAACAAAGAGTGAAAAATTTAAAGGGGTCTGAATACTTTCCCTACCAACTGCATATATAGATACACTCACAAACAAAAAGTACCCAAATTTATCAAAACAATTCCTCACAAGTGACATACATATACATATATACTAGTGCATCTCAAAAAATTAGAATACCATGAAAAAGTTCCTTTTTTTCATAATTTAATTCAAAAAGGTAAACCTTTGTATATTCTATATTCATTACATGTAAAGTGAAATATTTAAAGCCTTTTTTGTTTTAATTTTGATGATTATGGCTTATAGCTCATGAAAATCAGAAATCCAGTATCTCAAATTATTAGAATATTCCCTAAGATCAATCAAAAAAAGGATTTACAATACAGAAATGTCCAACTTCTGAAAAGTATATTCATTTATACACTCAATACTTGGTTGGGGCTCCTTTACCATGAATTACTGCATCAATGCGGTGTGGCATGGAGGTGACCAGTCTGTGGCACTGCTGAGGTGTTATTGAAGCCCAGGTTACTTTGATAGTGGCCTTCAGCGTATCTGTATTTTTGGGTCGGGTGTTTCTCATCTTCCTCTTGACAATACCCCATAGATTCTCTATGGGGTTCAGGTCAGGCAAGTTGGCTGGCCAATCAAACACAGTAATATCATGGTCAGCAAACCATTTGGTAGTAGTTTTGGCACTGTGGGTAGGTGCTAAGTCCTGCTGGAAAAGGAAACCAGCATCTCCAAAAAGCTCGTCAGCAGATGGAAGCATGAAGTGCTCTAAAATCTCCTGGTAGATGGCTGTGTTGACTTTGGACTTGATAAAATACAGTGGACCAACACCAGCAGATGACATGGCACCCCAAATCATCACAGACTGTGGAAACTTCACACTGGGCTTCAAACACCTTGGATTCTGTGCCTCTCCACTCTTCCTCCAGACTCTAGAACCGTGATTTCCAAATTAAATGCAAAATGTACTTTCATCTGAAAAGAGGACTTTGGACCACTGAGCAACAGTCCATATCTTTCTCTTCTTAGCCCAGATAAGACACTTCTGACATTGTCTCTGACTCAGGAGTAGCTTGATATTAGGAATGCGAAAGTTGTATCCCCTTTCTTGAAGATGTCTGTTCGTGATGGGTCTTGATACACTGACACCAGCCTCAGTCTACTCCTTGTGAAGCTCTCCCAAGTTCTTGAATCAACTTTTCTTGACAATCCTCTCAAGACTGCGGCCATCCCTGTTGCTTGTGGTTGTGTGTACTGAACTAGACCAAGAGATACACTGTGTTCATACAGGTTTACTCAAACTCGAAATGAAATATTCTAATATTTTGAGATGAGGTTTTTTTTTGTTTTTGTAGTGTATGCCATACTGATTAAAATTAAAATAGAAAATTGCTTGAAACATTTTAGTTTATGTGTAATGAGTCTATAATATATAACATTTTCACTTTCTTAAATAACTGATGGAAAATATTGAACTTTTTCACAATATTCTAATTTTTTGAGATGCACTAGTATATATATATATATATATATATACACATACACACGTACATACAACACACACACGTACATACATATATACAGACAGACAGACAGACAGACAGACAGATAGATAGATAGATAGATAGATAGATAGATAGATAGATAGATAGATGAATGAACCCTTTATTATCACTAGTCACAAGTACCAGCGAAATTGACCATCAACCTGTCCTTACACACACACAATTGACAGAGGGGGAGTAGACAAGACAGGAAGACAGGGATGAAAAGAAAAAACAGAGTAACATGAGGAGAGGGGAGGAGAAAAAAGCAACCCCCACACTATGCTCCTATGAGGTGCTCTCACAGAAGGCGGTCGCATTCCTCTGCTCTCCTCTCCCTTTTTTCCCTGCTTGTGCTTCTTTGTCTCGTCTCGTCTGTCTATTCTTTTGAGAGACTCTCTCTGCACTGCTCTCTAAACTAAAAAATCATGGAATTGATAAACTGGTCTCCTAACAAAATTGACAGTTTCTCGACGAGAAGCCTGGGTTCGGGGGAACCCGCCTGTCCTGCCGAGACGTTTTTCTGTGGAGGACATTGAAGACATCTACCTATCATCAGAGCGCAGGATTTGATGGAAACTGGACTGTGAAAAAAATTTTAAAAAAGATATTTATTATACATACAGGACACTTTTTCCATGGAATAAAAACGTGTTCTATTCCCTTCTAGTGGGTTTCATTCATTTGGTTCGATATCATGCAATATTGTTAACATATCACTTATCCTACATGTATTACACCACTCTACCCAATGGAGAATGAGTGTGCAATATTGTTACGATATTGCACAGTCAAGACAATACGGTGTCGCACGTCGGAGCCGATGCGAATATCCGATGAGAAAGTTTTCTGCTGTGCATGCGCCCAACTATTTCTGTGGTCGCTGGGAAAGAGAAAGCCGTATTGAACACCTGAACGGCTACCAAAACTTCATTAGATATTCTCCACGCATATTTACAAGAGAAAAACATACCAACAGACATCAAAAAACTGGAAGAGAGACACATCGGAGATGTAGAACTTCTGCACTAGTGAGCGATTGTGACAATTTGTACACAAACACGGCTGCCTGGTTTGCTTCTTTAAAAACAGAAGATTTTGAAAGAATTTTGGCGGCCAGGTCGCTCTGTTGTGTGTAGAGTTGTCGATGTTGATTTTAAAATAACTCAGTAAATTACAGAGGAAAATGAATACTTCAGTATGAGTGAAAAATATTGTAGCGAGCGTGCAGTGTGGCAGAAGAGTCCTGGGACAGAAATTTTAGTTTCTTGGTCATTAGCCTGTGCTATTTGCTCTCAATAGCACCGCTTTATTAGCATTCACTGACACTACTGATGGACGCTACACCGGCTGGAAGGTGACTTCACTGCTGTACTAACAGCGCCAACTCACAGGTAAGCTAGCTTTGGCCTTTGAGAATGCTGATATGAAGACAGTGTGTATGTATAATAATAAATAATAATATTGGCTGGCTTTTTTTTCGTAGTGCATCAGATATATTCCATTCAGCTAGCATGGTACTGAATGAGTTGAAGAATGGAATATATCTGATATGCCACGAAAAAAAGCCAGCCAATATTATTTAATTATTGAATATACGTGTATACAAGTTACCATCTATGTGCATCTTAGCTGTGTAGAAATGGTTCAGTTCCTGGAAGGAGGACGCTTAGAATACAGTCTTATGCAAATTATGCTGTAGAAACACTGCAGCTAAAGCACGTGACAAATTTATCTCGCCACCTCAAAACATCACGCAGTCTGTTGAGTCCGTGACATACCACAGAAAATTAAGTACAGAATTGTGGTTACATTGGAAGCAATTGACTATACTTTCATACTTCATAACAAGATCAATATGCACAATTGTCTTATGTTTATTATTATTATTTAAATACTAGTAGTTAGATATTTACGATTTACAGTAGATATACAGGATGCTGGGGTTTTTTTGTGTGTGTTACAAATAAATACTGTTACTTTAACATTATACTTTCGTTTTGTATCATGTATAGTCATTTCTCTTAAATGTATCGAGATTTTTTTAAAAGACATATTTCCTAGCCTTATGTTTAAGTGTTCTCAAAATATGATGACTCATCCAAAAAAAAGAAGGAAGTGAGAGAAACAACCACAGCTCAAGACCCATCGGACATGAAATGCATGCAGGATGAAGAAGTGCTTTACTGGCATATTATACACAACAGCCTTCTCAGTTTAGAGATATAGAACAAAGAGGATATGGATGCTTTAAAATTAAACCTGTTTGAAAGAATGATTTATTCCGTACAACTTAAAATCATTTCATTATTTTATTAAGTGATTACTGATTTATGTTGAAAAAAAAAGCCACAATAGAAAACATGTGGGTTAGAAAAAACAGTGTATTACAAAGTGAAAAAACAAGAATTTTAAATTGAATCACTGTAAAGGCATTTCTACTTACACTCATTGACATGGTTTTATAGGAGATTCGTGCAACGCAATTATGCATCAGTGCAATTAAAAGCATTGCAATTTACAACTAATAGAAGCACAAAGTCACTTTTAGTGAATACAATTAGCATATCTTGTTTTCAATCATGAAAAATACACAGCATGTCTACTTGATTGTGCATCACAGAAAGGGATTGTTTCGTGTACTGATGTTATGTTTGTTACTGTTTATGCTCTGCATTTGTAAAAGGAAAAAAAAGAGTGATGTAATAATGATGTGAAAGGCAAAATGTAGCAGATGTACGTGATGGTTATGGTTGATCCTTCTCCACTTTCAACCTCTCTGGCAGATGTAATGTGACAGCACCACACAGGGGTTTGAATACCAGCTGTTTATGTGAGGGTTCCATCCTCTTAGCAGTGCACAGGAGCCTTGGGAGTCTGGATCTGGCTGGCCATTGGCCCAGTAGCTGCCAATTAAAAAAATAACACCTGATTAAGTGGATTGACACTGCATGCGTTTTGCAATTTCAGTCTGCTGCAGCTGTGTACTGCTGTAATACAGTTAGTTTAGTTCCAAAAGAATGCACTAATACACTCAGTTCAGTATAATGTATTATAGGGAGCACTAAACAGTGGTGTGCACTGTTCGGTTTTTTAAGGTTGAGGTGCCGAAATACGCTACAGGAGGAAAACATCCATTCATCCATTATTCATAACCACTTAGGCCATCCTTAAAAAAAATCCGTTTCCTGTCCACCGGGTGAGCAAAAAAATTCTCAGTCGGGAGGGAGGGATTTTTTTTTTTTTAATATATGGATGGATAAGAAATCGAAATGCTGTGTTTGCTTTTTCTTTCAGTACTTTATTACAAAAGCAGACATTTAATAAAATATGATGGTTTAATCAACTGAAACTTGTACAAAAACTAAGTTAGCATTTTAAATGCTGACTGCAACATTTGCAAAACTTTAACAAAAGGTACTTAAAATGTCCGACACATGGACTTTTTGTAGTTCTAAATCGAGCGTTAGGCCTAGTTCGGATGAAATTACACTATTAAAATGATCACTGAATGATTTGTTTTTCTGAAATCTTTACTATTTTGTTGTTCGCTAGAATACCATTTTGCGATTTCACACTTAAGCAAATGTTTGAAAACTCCGCATCTCCTTCCTTCATGGTGGCTGCCATTTTTTTTGTGCCGCACGGCGCATGCGCAGAGCTGATTCAATTCTATATTCTGCACGGAATGCAGGGCTTTCCACAAGCCCCGGCTGCCGGCCGTACAGCCGACTACACAATTAAGTCCAGCTGGCTACTTTAATGACTTATTTTTGTAGCCCACAGGCTCTAAATATTAATTTTCGATTTTAATAAAATTAAATGTTTAACTAACGGACTGACGATAATGTCAAACTGAACCGCACTCATTTAAAGTTGTGATTCGCGCTGTTTGTACCGATAATAACCACAAATTCCCCGCCGACTTCGTTGATCAAGGGAGAGTAACTCATCCGCGGCCCCGACATGCGGTGTGCGCACGCACTCGGCGGAGGCGGTAGTGTGTCGGGGCCGTCGGAGGGAACAGAAGCAGAGACAACGCTTATTTTGTCTCCGGTAAACCAGTCTTCTCTCGTTCAATTATGTGCTGGCATCAAAAGACACCGTTGGTTGTAAATGAAACCAAACTGAGTCGTTGGAGTGTATTTTCATACACAAATGGAGAAATGTTGGCTGAGTGTGTAATTGTGTAGCCGCCACTGCAGACCGTTGTCGTTGTTAATTCATAGCATGCTCAGCTGCGTGAATGTGTCATGCACCGAAAATAAGAGATTTACAAGCCAGGAATGCCTCATGATGCAATACGCAAGAAAAGAAAGAAGACTTACTGCCATTTTACTTTGTATTTGAGTAAAGTGAATAAATAAATGGTCTGTGGAAAATACATTTAATCCTGGGAACTGCGTGCACAGGAGTTTATTTTGTGTTTCCTCCCCCCCCAGCTGGCTACTTATTTGTCATGGCTGGCTAGTATGAGCCTTAGTGGAAAGCCCTGGGAATGCGGAAACGTCAAGTTCGATTTTAGATTTACAAACCCGAAAAAAATGTCGAAAAACCGGCGTTAAAAAAAAAAAATTTTCAACGGCACAAATGGCACTCACCCGGCCAGTGGACCAGAAACGGAACATTTTTTAATAATGGCCTTATCCTGTGCAGGGTCTTGGGCAAGCTGAAGCCTATCCCAGCTGACTATGGGCGAGAGGCAGGGTACACACTGGACAAGTCACCATAGACACAAACAACCATTCACACTCACATTTCACACCTATGGTCAGTTTAGAGCCACCAATTAACCTAACATGCAAACTCCACACAGAAAGGTCCCCATTGGCCGCTGGGCTTGAACCCAGAACCTTCTCGCTGTGAGGCGACAGTGCTAACCACTACACCACCAGAGGAAAAACAATTTTTGACTGTTTTCCAGATTTCAGCCACACAGATAGCTGATGGGTTTTCCAAGACCACAACACGCATTAATTTAAATTGTTTTCGTGTAAATACAGAGGCGATTATAGGAAATCGCGCACACTTGTTGGTTGAGAAATTCAGACTATTTCTCGAAAATGGCAGCCAATCAATCAATCAATCACTCACTTTGCTACCATAAGTGAGGAAGAATTACAAATGCATACATGTCAAGTTATGCAGTTTCCCCGTATTTTGTACGGGAAAATGCAAGTTTTTGGCCAATATGGCGTACACTAATTTTCACACGGGAAAATTACGTTTTGTATCACAGATTTTTTTCCATTACTCAGAGAATTTTCTTAGCATCCACCATTTATTTTTTCAAAACACGCATGCCAAATGAAACGGAACTATTTTCGATTTATGTGGTTTTATAGTTGCACGTGGTTTTCTCGGTCATTTAAGTACATTGGCTCAGACTGCCCAGACTTCTGTGACGGCTGCAGAAGTTATGTTCTGCCAATTTCTTGTGGAACACAACATCCCCCCCCGACTGTGGCAGACCATTTTTCGCAACTAGCAAAAAAAAAAATGTTTCCCGATTCAAAGACTGCACAGGTAAGCATTTGTGGGTAGCTTTTTTGTTTGTTTTTAAAGTTTTTACTGTTTGCATGTAGGAAAGCTTCCTACATTATCATGATAATTTAGGGACGCGATACTGGGAGTCGCTGTTTATACAACAGCAACTGTAGTTACCCAGCGGTTTCTGGTTTCGCTTCCCTAAGCATATCCGCTTCACCTTCTGGGAACAATTGTGAAATAATAGGTTATGCACAGCTTTACATAAAACAGGTAGCCTTTACTAATGGAAGTGAGCAAACTTCAAGTCATGGACATCATATAGAATATTTATAGTGTCTTGCAAAAGTATTCATCCCACTTGGTGTTGGTCCTGTTTTGCCGCATTACAAACTGGAATTAAAATGGATTTTGGGTAGCCTGGGCCCGCCCATCCTAAGTGTGACGCAACACGGGGGGCTGTTGCGAACTTAGTCTGGGAAGGCAAGCTATCTCCAGCTCTTCCAAGCTCCCGAAAAATCGGGAGCCAATCAACTTTGAGCATCGCCAACGGCCCTGGGTAGAGGCGTGTTCAAGGCAGTGACGTAGTAGAACTGCGACGGGAAGCCATAGATTGTTTACAGAATCTATGCCGGAAGCGCTTCATTCACTAGAAACATTACGAACATGGAGCAGCGGCAAGCCTTTGACACAGCGGTAGATGCTGTATTGAAAGCATTCAACGGGAAGTTCTCATTGAAAACGGAGCAAAGAGCAGCCCTGGAGGTATTTATCTTCTTCCTGTTACTCAAGCAGTTTCCGTCGTGTCACATACGTCAGAGGAAAGAGTGATGTGATTGGTTTAAGCTTCGTCACAGCCTTTTCTGGCTTCGACCAGTAGCAAACTGAGGCATTTCAGGGAGGCGGGTCAACCACGCGCTTTGGGAAACGGTTGGGCTTAATATATTTGCCAGACCAATGCTCGCAGAGCTTTGAAGTTGCGTTAGCCAGACTAGATTTTGGGGGGCTTAGCACCATTTGATTTACACAGCATGCCTACCACTTTAAAGGGGGAAATCGTTGTGCTTTTTTTGTTGTGACACAAACAGTAATTAAGATGAAAAAACAGAAATCTGGAGTGTGCATAAGTATTCACCCCCTTTCGTATGAAACCCCTAAATAAGAGCTGGTCCAACCAATTCACTTCATAAGTCACATAATTAATTGATTAAGATCCACCTGTGTGCAATCAAAGTGTCACATGATCTGTCACATGATGTCTGTATAAATCAACCTGTTCTGGAAGGACCCTGACTCTGCAACACTACTAAGCAAGCAACATAAGAACCAAGGAGCCTCCAAACAGGTCAGAGACAAAGATGTGGAGAAGTATGGATCAGGGTTGGGTTATAAAACATATCCCAAACTTTGAATATCCCATGGAGCACCATTAAATCCATTATAGCAAAATGGAAATAATATGGCACCACTACAAACCTGACAAGAGAAGGCCGCCCACCAAAACTCACAGACCGGGCAAGGAGGGCATTAATCAGAGATGCAACAAAGTCACCAAAGAGAACACTGAAGGAGCTGCAAAGATCCACAGCAGGGATGAGAGTGTCTGTGCATAGGACCACTTTAAGCCATATACTCCACAGAGTGGGGCTTTATGGAAGAGTGGCCAGAAAAAAGTCATCGCTTAAAGAAAACATGTTTGAAAACACTCCCCAAACACATGGAAGAAGATTATCTGGTCAGATGAGACCAAAATTGAACTTTTTGGCCATCATGGGAAATGCCACGTGTGGCACAAACCCAACACCCTGAGAACACCACTCCTACAGAGAAGCATGGTGGTGGCAGCATCATGCTGTGGGGATATTTTTCATCTGCAGGGACAGGAAAGCTGGTCAGGACTGAAGGAAAGATGGATGGCACTAAATACAGGGCAGTTCTGAAGGAAAACCTGTTTGAGTCGGCCAGAGGTTTGAGACTGGGACGAAGGTTCACATTCCAGCAGGACAATGATCCTAAACATACTGCTAAAACTACACTGGAGTGGTTTAAAGGGAAACATTTAAATGTCTTGGAATGGCCTCGTCAAAGCCCAGACCTCAATCCAATTGAGAATCTGTGGCATAAGTTGAAGATTGCTGTACACCAACGCAACCCATCTAACTTGAAGGAGTTGGAGCAGTTTTGCCTTGAGGAATGGGCAAAAATCCCAGTGGCTAGATGTGCTAAGCTAATAGAGACATACCCCAAGAGACTTGCAGCTGTAACTGCAGCAAAAGGTAAAAGGATTGACTTTGGGGGGGGTGAATACCTATGCACACTCCAGATTTCTGTTTTTTCCTTGTATGTTCCCTTAGGTACTGAACTGCTGTCCTCAAGAGTTATTTTGGCATCTGGTGCTATGTATTGTATCAACAATGTTTAAAAATATAGTGGCTATTAAAAAGGAAAAGTTACAACGATGAGCTTGTGCTACAGGTTGTTTTGCATAGAGAGACGAGAACCATTCTTTAGCCAAGAACAGGGTTCGTACACATTTTAACCAACAAATTTCCATGACTCTTCCATGAGTTGGCCACAAGTTTCCATGAGTACGCATAACCTCTAAAATGTCAATATTAGGTGTGCTGTATGTATACTTCTGACCCTGTGTTGATTTCAGAAAACCCAAAGAAAATTAAAAGTTGTACACCAAATTCTAGTGTTGTTTTTTTTTTAATTAAAGATGTATGCTGTACATTCTGCCACAGAAAAAGAACAGTTCAAAGAAATTACTGAAAGCCCAAATATTGCCATGACATTCATATCCAAGAGGACATTCATGTCACTGTATGTAAACTTCTGACCACAACTGTATATATATGCCAAATATTATGTAAACCATAGTTAGTACAAAGTAAAAATGTTTAATAGAAGCAACGATGCAACCAAAATTAAAAGGAATTTTCCACATTATAACCATTTAAGTTTATTTATTCAGTAACTACAGTGAAACTAATAGGAAAGGTGTGTTGCAGTAGGGGTTCACGAATGTGAACCTAGACATTTAATGGATTAATAAGGGTTTTCTTGAGTTACATTCTTCCTGCTTCTCTTATTTGGTGCTGCATTCACCTCATTCCTTCTCACTTATTTTGTCTGCGCTGAAGACTGGAGTCCATTGTTTGCGTTGTTATTCGATCAACATGCTCAAACATCAAATATGCATGTTCGGAATAAACAGGATATAAATGTTATGGCTGCTTTCACAATCTCGCATTCTCATTCTCTTCTTTACCTTGTTATGAAGATAGTCCAAATGTGCAGAGATATGCACACTTGTGGCTATCTGACTATCGGGAAACATGGCCTGGAACAACTGGGCTGTATCCTCACACGACTTGAAGGAGTAGTGAGCTTTGGTTACCTTTAGCGCCCAGAATATCTCCGCAGTAAGCGAGTCATTTCTAGTCACAGCACTTGAAAGCGTCCCTTGTCTCAAAGACGACGTGACAGTAATGCAGGTAGATGTCGGCGTGGATGTGGGTGTTGTCGTGTGAGGTTGAAAAAAAAACCTGGCGATTGAGTTTGCTTGGCGGGCAGCGACTACAGCTTGGTGCTTAGCGCCTTTGGCATGGCTAGTAAGAGCTGCTTCTCCCATGTTAGCCATGTCGAATATTTTACTGCACAAGACACATTTGGCTCTTCCAGGGTCCTCTACCCTCTCCAACCACGATTTGTATTTTTCGGCATGAAGCCAGACATTATTAAATGTACGTTTCCCTGGCATTGTGTACTTTGTCTCTTGGCATAGTACAAGCCACGCGATCTGATCTAAAGACTGAGGGAAGTTTACATTGCATCTAGGCAACGCACGTCACATGTGATATGAACAGTGGCCGGAGAGGGGGAAAAAGCGGATCAGTCATGATCTCCGCACTGGCCGGTTAATCAAATCAACACGCACGATTTTCTTATTATAAGTTGTTTACAATATACAATAACCAATTTTAAAATCACATTGTCTGTTCACAAAGGAAGGCGGATAAATTCCATAACTTTTCCAGGGTGCTCGTGTTTCCAGGAGTATTCCAGTCCTGGAAAACGACATAAATCACATTCCATAACTTTTCCAGGTTTTCCATGACCGTACGAACCCTGTAAGACGATTAAATGCCACAGCAAGCACATAGATTCTGACTAGAAACTTCTACAGTTGTGGCAGGTATGAACAAGTCAGTGGGAATTCTCAAGGATGTTTTTTTTTCTTCTGGCAGAAAAATGCTGGGAGGGCATTGGGGAGCTTCAACAACACTGTGCATGGGTTTAATTTCTATGAAACAGGACTGTGAAATAGAAATGACAAAATCTGAGGAAACAATTTTAGCAGGGGGCCTGGGGGCCGCAGGGCCCCAGAAGCTGAACAGATTTTGTGTATATTGATAGATTTGAAGCATCTCCTGAAAGCAAATATTTTCTCAACCATGCCATTTAATCTGAACTGTTATTATTATGTTGAAATAATACAATTTGAACTGATTTACCTTTTAACTGATAAGGGTTCACTTGAAGAATGAAAATATATCAATAACATACCTCATATTGTAAATTCACTCATATTCTTGTGTCGATTTGTATCAATTCATTGGGTCCCATAATGTCTTTTCCAGAGGGGAAATTCTAGACTGACTATTAAATAATAGTCACTAATGTTCTTGTTTTTGAACTGATTCAATACCAAAATGTCTCTTGTTCATGTTAGACAGATTCTAGTCAAAAACTATATACAACTATTTACAAATCAATATTTATATTTATTTCCTTTTCGTTGTTAGCAGTTTCTTCAGCTTAGAAAGCCTACTCTTTTCTTTCTGACTTTCTATATGGCTTTTCTTTGCTCTTTTGGTCTCTCTTTCATTACAGATTCATGATAACAATGAACATTATGAACAATAACATAAGTTAAAACTACATAAATAATAAATGTGAACAAGATGGTCTATCTGGTAATCTATAGTTCAACAGCTTCAATTTCACCAATTCCGCATGTTTTTTTCCTTTAACATGGTCAACCAAACGTGTTCTTCCACCAGAACCGTACTTCACATCCTGATGGCACAAGATGCAGTAAGCGTTCCCTGGTTCTTTTATCTTCCGTATGTGCTCATGGAGAGATTCACTACTGGCTTTAAACTCCAGCCATCGCCAATTCCATGGATTTTTGATGCCGTTTTCCTTGTCAATGTTTTTGACATCGTCGGTCTCACCGTCCTCCCTCTGAACGATGTCCCTCCATGACGTGGACATACCGCGAAATTCTCCTTTTCAAAACCGTTGATATCGAAAGCGTGTTTAAAGAGCACAATGGTAAAACGAAAAGAACACAAGATTCGCGCCATGGTTTGTAAGCATGGCACAAATGCCGTAAACTGGTCTGTCATTGTCGCAAAAGAAAAAAAAAAAAGATACCAAAAAAATTAATGTCGTTACAGAAAGAACAATTTGCGGTAGGCTCTTTCCCAGACTCGCCGGCTCGGTGACACTCGCTGTACGAGACTACTAGCGGTCGGTAGACAACAACCCCTACACCCAATTTATTGCAAAATTAGATGATTTACTAAAATTATATTTTTGGCGACCAAATTCACGGAATTCCACGGATTTTTCACAGCCCTGATGAAAACATTATTTTGATAACGTCATCCCCCTGATCGCCATGTGACTGAAAAGGAACAACAGTATCACTGGTTTCCTGAAAAGGAGTGACAGGGATGACACCAGCGCCTTTCTGAAAATTTTCAGCGAGAAGCATTTGGAGCAGCCACAAAAAAAAATAAAAATATGGAGGAGCGCTTTGAATTAAAGATGCTGAGTGCAGCACTTTTTCTCTATGTGGCCACATGCAGTTGCACACACCAGTGTTGTAGCCGAGTCACTAAACCTCAAGTCCGAGCCCAATCTCAAGTCCGAGTCAGAGTCATTAAAAAAAAAATATTCAGGTTGAGTCCACGATTGATCCAAGTCGAGTCCACTACTGATGCAAGTCGAGTCCGAGAACGAGACTCCAACCGCACCATTTGACGGTGGCTGTTTTAGTGCTATTAACATTAGTTTGTTCCTGAACATGACGTATGAACAGGTGAATGTGCTTCTCTTTGTCAGGGAGTGTGAAGTATTCTGTCAGAGATGGTTGGAAGACAGCTGTAAGTGCAGAAGGTGTGTTTATTAATACGAGTGAAGAGGGTAAACAATCCAGAACGGCAGGCAAAATCGTAAAACAGCAAAACAGGCAACAGGCTGAGCAAGGCACAAACAGGTTATCATAGACTTTGCAGGAATCAAGGACGAGAAACAGGAAATCAGGGATCAGGAACCCAAACAAGGAAATAAGGCTCGATAATGTGTCAGCAATGCAACTCAATACTTCACAAAGTAAGCACGCCTTTCAGTTACATGAAACCTGCAACGGATAACGTTGTAGGCATCCAAATTAAAAAGGCGCACAAATTAAGGTCAAGCGCCCAAAATATGCTACCAAATAAATAAATAAATAAATAAATAAATACACCAAGGCCCTGTACTACGAACGGAGGTTAACCTACCCAGAAGTAACCCAGGGTTCCCCCGCTAAACCGGGGTTGACAAAACCTGGTTATCTTGTTTGGGGTTAAACGGTACTACGACGCCAGTTATGAAGTTGATTTGTTGAACCTGTGTTAACCTAATCAGGGTTAATGCGCGTTCACGTGAAAGGGGAGGTTATCAGCGCAAATCACCACTGTTCACAATGGCACGGTCGCCGTACTTCACGGAGGAAGAATGCGCTGTCATAATGCAAAGCTACGAGGAGCTCAAAACAACATTAAGAGCAAAATCTAACACAGCGGCTGCCAATAAGGAGCGGCAAGCATGTTGGCAACGAATTGCCGATCGGGTAAATGCGCAAGTACATTCTCCCTTGTACATGTTCCAGAACAGAAGTATAGGATGAGAGAAAGCTTCATGATCAATCACAAGTCACAGAAAATGGTCCTTCGACGTGGCCCCAGTCATATATAGTTTGTTTAATGTCCGAAAAATCCTGAATAAAATTTGGTATGGTAAATTCATGGAGTAGCCTACTTAAGCTGATATGTGCACAGAGTCACATGAATTAGGATGACTGACTGTTCAGTCCCTTTGACTAAGTTGGTGTATGTCCTGTGAACATTTCAGAGGCAACAGCAGTGCCAAACGCACCTGGCAACAGGTGAAAATGAAATATAAAAACATCATTCATAATGGTAAGTGTGTGTGTGTGTGTGTGTGTGTGTGTGTGTGTTGTTCTTTTTCTGTACTGTGTTTCAGATGAAAAAGCTTTTGCTCAAGGACAAGAAGTAGGCTAAACAGCATTTGCCTTTTATTTATTCAAGTTTTATCTGTTCGCCTAATAGTTCAAATTGTTTTGTATATAGTTTATAATGTTGTTGTGTGATATTAATGATAATATTGTGGGAAAACTACTTTGCACGGACGTTCATTTAATTTATTCTATCGTCATTTTGTTTGTTCTATTTTTGTGTATTTTATTTATTTATCTGTTTGTCTAGTTGTATCTATTTTTCTAATAATATATTTTTTGCATTAATTGTTTTTTCCTATTAAAATAATCTTGTGTTCTTGTTATAACTTTATCTATTTATCTGACTGTTTAGTTGTATCTATTTTGTTACAATTTCAATATTTTTAATACAAGTTTTTTTTCTATTAAAATGTTCTAAATGTTCTTGTGTTATATTTATTGTAGTTGTATCCATTTTGTATCTCAGACTTAAATATTTTTGTAAAACAAGTGTTTTTCTATAAAATATTCTTGCATTCTTGATAACTATGTTCTTGAGTGGGTTCTTTTTTTTTTTTTTTACAGAAAAGCCGTTCTGCATGGACATTCATTGAAGCCCTCATTGTTTTTTAATGGTTATTTATGAGCGTTTAGGGGTTAATACAATAATGTAAGTCTAGATTGCTTTATATAAAAGGTATGTCCAGAAATATTGTCACTGTCTAAGCAGAGGGATCTGGCTTCTTTAGACGCTGTCTTCTGAAAACTGAATAAATATTTAAAAAGAGCCAAATGAGCCAGCCTTTTGAACGGCTCTTTTCAAAGAACAGATCACAAAGATGCGGATCCCATCAAAGAGCCATAAATCCCATCTCTAATCTGCGCTCCGATATCGCACGGGTCATCCAGGTACGCTGGCATTGTCTCTAGAGGAAATGTCAGTGGAGAGGTGGTGTTTAAAAAGGGTGTGGTTAATCGGAAACCTCGGGTTAACCAAGAACATAACCTGAGACGAGCAGGTTTGAGATGCAGCGTAAGTTGCCATGGCAGCATACCTCGGTTTGAACATAGCCAACTTTCGTAGTATGGGTTAATCGGGAAGTTACGCTGCACGTGATCAAGTTACTCTCGAAGTTACCCTGGTAAGCCAGAAAACCCGCTTCGTAGTACAGGGCCCAGATGTTGATTCAATAAACTTGGCTGCATAAAACCCAATGTCTTGACTTTCTTCTTTAAAAACACTGAAATTAGCCAGAATTAGCATGTATTTCTCATAATTGACGCAAAATCCGCACCATTGCCATGTTGTTCCAGGTTCGTCGAACTAGCCATTAGCCTCGCGCAGAGCACGAATTCTCCATCATCAACGGCGATCGGCACACCATGATTTCGTGGAGGAGCGAGACTCGCGTACCAATGACCAGAGCAGGATTTCCACATTAGGTAAAGCTGCTTTTATATTGTTTTATGGCGGTTGGCAAACAGTTTTTAGGTGCATTACTGCCACCTTCTGGTGTAGTGGTTAGCGCTGTCGCTTTATCCTTCTACAGGGTCGCAGGCAAGCTGGAGCCTATCCCAGCTGACTACGGGCGAAAGGCGGGGTACACCCTGGACAAGTCGCCAGGTCATCACAGGGCTGACACATAGACACAGACAACCATTCACACTCACATTCACACCTACGGTCAATTTAGAGTCACCAGTTAACCTAACCTGCATGTCTTTGGACTGTGGGGGAAACCGGAGCACCCGGAGGAAACCCACGCGGACACGGGGAGAACATGCAAACTCCACACAGAAAGGCCCTCGCCGGCCACGGGGCTCGAACCCGGACTGTGGGTGGTAGAAAAGGGCAACTGGACTTGCTTGAAGATTCTTGAAAACGTTTCACCTCTCGTCCAAAAGGCTTCCTCAGTTCTGTCTGACTAATAGGGAGTATCAGATATTTATCCTCTCCTGGCTCAGAAACTTGCTTGAAGATTTTTCAAGAATCTTCAAGCAAGTCCAGTTGCCCTTTTCTACCACCCACAGTTTACTATGACCTGGATGATTGAGAATCTTCACAGACAAACCCGGACCTTCTTGCTGTGAGGTGACAGCGCTAACCACTACACCACCGTGCCGCCCGTTTACTACCCTATTGTGTTAAATTCTCCTAATAATTCCTGTATCATTTAAAAACCTAAAAATAGCCCTATATCCCACATTATCTGACCTCAACTGCAATATCTCTCTGATACCTAGTGTCATATGATTTAAATCAGGTAAAAGACTGAATAAAAGAGCTATTCAGGGCACAACTGTGTGTATTTATGATACAGCTTGCATCTTAAATACACACAGTTGTGTAAGTATAGGTGGAATCAGTGACTTGGAGCTTGGTCCTCTTGTTGATGATAGTCTAAGACACTGGACTTTCATTTAAACTAAGATCTTTTACCCGACTACATACTGTGAGCTGCACTGCCGATTCTTGTGATGGGACTGAAAAACCTTTTATGTCACAGGTCTGCTACAGGTTTGTCTCTTTGATGGCAACAGTGCAGAACTTGCTTTTTCATTCACAGGCTCCTCTCAGGACCCAACATATCTTTTAAATACTAACTGTATTCTAATTATTTTTAGCATGTACATCAAGAGGGATTAATGCTGTAGACATTTTGCAATAAAGGTAAAAATAACGTTCATAGATTTCTTTATTTATTCATAACTTTGTAGCTAACAAAGCAGCAGCAGGTTTAAACGCACAGCACTGGGAAACCAACACTTTGCGCATGCAGAAAAGCCCAAATTACGCTGTATCAAAGTCCTTCCCACACCATGTGGCGCATAGGGTGGTACCAATCTCCGTTTCCGTAGCCCTCAGCCTCTCTCGCCTATTACAATAGCTAGGGTTACAGTGGGCGGCTAGTCCTCTGGTAACCGTGAGAGTTTGACTCCCCACTCGCATCTGTACTGCAGTGTGCCTTGCCAGATGACAGTAGGTACCATTTTTATGACGGCCTTTGGTATGACCCGACCGTGAGTAGAACTTGCGATCTCTCGATCGAGAGGCGGACACGCTAACCACTAGGCCAACTCGCGGTAGCTGAATTACCCTGTATCGCGACGGAAAAAGCCTAAATTCAGAAATACAGGGTGTAGCCCAAATTATGTAATTGAAAGGCCTGGTGTGTTTTTCAAAGTTTTATATAGGCGCGCTAATTGTGCCTTAATCCTGTGCAGGTGCGAGTCATTTACGAAAGTCTGCTTGGCGTGTGCGCTGTCCGGACCGTGCCCAAGAGTCTATCTTAAGCCTCGCTCACAACCGGCCGTACGTGCTCCTACGGCCAGTCTACGTGCAAAAAACGCAAGAAACGCACGGAGGGCGCGCGTGTGACGTGCTGATTTTCAAGCCGTAGACCGGCCGCAGAGGTTCTTTGTCATGTCAAACAAACTCTACGGGCGCTTATGTTTTTTTCAGGTTGCAGGACAAACTTACGGCCAACGTGCGTCTTTCTCCACGAACAAAAAAAACGCAGCGATTTGGGAAACGCCAAAAATCGTACCGCCAAAAAAAATCGTGCGTCCGGTTGTGACCTAGGCTTTATGCACGTGCCAAGGCACACAGGTGTGACACACTTGCACGAAATTAGTACAAAATTAATCTAGATATAAATATCTTCTACCAAATTATTATGGCATGTTATAAAAAATAAATTAAAAAGAAAAAAAATCCGAGTCCAGAGTCCTTGTCTCCAATTTACAAGTCCGAATGCAGTTAATGCACGAGTCAGTGTCCGAGTCATTTGGACTCAAGTATTACAAGCCTGGCATACACTCTCTCTTAATTGGGAACAAGTGAAAAAGATGCTTGTGCACAGAAAAAAAGTGCTATATAGACATACGCCCTGAAGGCCTCTGCATGCTCTTGCGACAAGGCTTTCGCAGATAGCTTTTCGCAGACAGTTGTAATTTATCGTTGCGCGGGGAGTAATAGGCGTGCGCGATGTTATTCACCGCCACAACGCAAGGGAGCGCGAAGTCGCAAAATCGCTAGGAGTAGTTGGTGGGTGTGGTTAGTGGAGTGTTTATCCTCCGGTTACTTATAATGACTAGAACTGGAGTCGTATAGGTGTACGTACTTCCTCACTTCCTCGATCAACCGCTCTTCGTGCTGCTCCATCTTCGCTTGTGTTTTTAAAAATGCCGGTCGTGAAAACAAACCAAACCAGGAAAGTAGGGAAGCGGAAGTGCGTGTACAGCAGATGTAGAGTGGACCAATCAGAGCCCTCTTGTCTGCGACGCTGTCTGCGAGGCTTCTGCGGTGGTCACAATTTTTGGGAGGTGCGCGCAGAGCGTCTGCGAAGGTGGGGGGGCTACGCAGACACTGTCTGCGACGCTATCTGCGAGGACTGGGTTGTCAGCATAAATTGGCCTTAAGACAACACATTCCTTCAGCATCATAAATATTGATGTTAATTAATTTGTCTTGGAGGAGTTAAGACGCAGACTGCCTGTAAGCTCAGAAATCACCATGATACAAGTAACTGGGTGAAAAGGAGAAATAAATACAGTACTGACTGTTGCCTGCCTGTTGCTAAAACAGCAATCCTGTAGTGAGAAACTAAAGAACTGATGATTCACCTCTGGGCTGGTGCGGTATTGTTAATCCACATCCACTGTTGCTTTTCTGAATAACGGAGCCCAATCCAGTACAGCATGCCCCCACTGTCAGTTAGAAAATTCTACAGTAATAAAGACAAAATTCACAGTAGTAAGATATACAGCTTTAACCTGTCATGACAGCAGAGTGCTTTAATAATGAGGTCTGTTTCAGTTTGACTGATTTGGCGACTGATTGCTTAACCTGCACATGTTCGCTGTCAATGACAGCCAGGTCTCCGCCCTGTTTCTGACACGCCTCCCTGCTTTCCTGCCAGCTTAGACGCTCCTTAGACATGAAGTAGCAGGAGTTGTCAAACTTCAACCAGCCCCTCCCACACTCAGGGCACCGATACCCTGTAGAGAAACAGCAGGTTTGAACACACAGCTCACAGATAACAAAAATAAGCATAAAGAATTCACACAAATAAGAAAAACAGCACATTATTATAAATAAAAAAAAATAATCACTACAAGTGAAGAGCATTGAGAAAGATTATAAATTAGTACTTTTCAGTAGATTTGACGTTATAGAGTTTTACCACGGTTTTGGACAGCCTGTGTGGTGGGATACAGGATCTCGCATAGTTGGCGGCTACAGATCAATTCTTCAGGTTCTTCAACGTCGGGTCTCTCTGGGCACTTCTGGATGGACTGAACTTCATACACTGAGGTTTGGGCATCAAGGGAACATACAAACAATACAAATGCTCCATTTTAGACAGGAAACTAATCATTTATAGCGACATAGGCAGAAGCTGCCTTGGATATGTGCTCTCACAAGTGACAGAAAATACAAACAGATGACACTAACATTATCAAGATATTTGATGTCGATATAGAAGAACAAACTAGGTATGGCTAATTTTTTTGCCACACCATAGTTCAGCAAACACTGGAGAGGTCAACAGCAAAATGTGTTCCTGATATATTCACAGTGCAATTTTTATATAGCTTATGAAAATTAGCTCTTGGACTGCAAATTAAAAAAAAAAAAAAAAATTGAGCTCATCATCTTAAAAGGTCCCATGGCATGAAATTTTCACTTTCTGAGGTTTTTTAACGTTAAAATGAGTTCCTCTGACCTTCTTAAGTCACCCCAGTGCCTAGAGATTTCATAATGTGTAAACCAAACTATGCCCAACATTTGAGAATGGCGTGTCAAAACGGCGCGTTGATAAGCTCTTCCCTTGCCGACGTCAGCAAGGGAGATGATCCCCACGCCCCCCCTCTGGATTCCCACCCACTGTATGGATTGCCCGCCCAGTTGTAGTGAGGAGACCATAGAGGGAGGACACAACATGGCATCACCTAAGCGATCGAAACATGGAAATTGCGCTGTACATGGATGTGACAACACAGAAAAGAGTCTGTTTTTACTGCCGGCAGGAGAGCCCCTGAAGGCGCAGTGGCTTAATTTTATTTACTCCAATAATACGCCATCGAGTCTACCTAAGACGGTGTATGTTTGTCGGAAGCATTTTCCTGATGAATGTTTCCACAACTTGGGACAGTACAGGGCAGGTTTTGCACATCAACTGTCACTGAAGCCTGGGTCCATACCAAGCACCCCTGCCGCATCAGCAACAAACACCGAACAAGTAAGTGTAGAACTGTTAAGTCGTTTTGCCGTGTTTTAAAATCGGTGCGTTAGCCTAGCAATGGCTACATTAGCTGTGCAGCTAACCGCTTCCTGCAGTTAGCCAGGTAATCTGCGCTACAAAACCAAAAAGCATGCAGCATGCTCTGTTATAATAGCCAATCAAAACAGTTTTTACAAAGACACCCACATTCTTTTTTTAAGTCACTCGTTCATTTTATTTGTTTGTTTGTTCAGTAAAAACCCAAACATTTGTTGAATTTATTTTATTTCCTCGCGTCGCACCTTAATGACGTCAGCGCGCGGTATTTTTCCCTTCGCGGTTTGTTCCTTCTCTCTCGCCATAGTAAGACACCCACATCCACTTGTTCTGACCCACTGGAGGTAGCGTCACAGTGCTGTTCGCCAATCAGAGGTAACACGTTTACATGTCATGAATATTAATGATAAGACCCGCCCCCACCCTCTACCCTTCCCCGCCTCCTGCTTCTCATTAGCAAAACGACGCACTGGGAAAAGCGCTGAAATGGGGCTTTCTTCCAGGAGGCTATATCTACGTGCTGAGGGTTCATTTCCAGAAAGGCTGCGGATATAACATCCGGAAACCTCCACGAGCCCGTTTAAAGCATCAACAAACCACCATGCCATGGGACCTTTAACATTCTTTATTTTAAGTTTGGAATAACCATAAAATAAAAGAACAACAACAACTTTATTCATTCATCACATGTACACACCTCTCTACATTTAATCCATCTGAAGCAGTGAACACACACACACACACACACACACACGTGAGCAATGAGCACACACATACCCAGAGCAGTAGGCAGCCATGCTAACAGCGCCCAGGGAGCAGTTGGGGATTAGGTGCCGCGCTCAAGGGTGCCTCAGCCTAAGGCCACCCATGTTAACCTAACCGCATGTCTTTGGACCGTGGGGGAAACCGGAGCACCCAGAGGAAATCCATGCACACACGGGGAGAACATGCAAACGCCACACAGAATGGCCCCCCATCAGCTGCTGGGCTCGAACCCAGAACCTTCTTGCTGTGAGGCGACAGTGCTAACCACGACACCCAAGCATTCGTTGTCCAATATCTTGACTCTTTATGCTGGCCTTATATCAAACAAGTTTTCAAGCAATTTCATCATTGCAGACAAATTTCCATCCATTATCCATACCATTTATCCGTCAGGGTCATGGGAAAAGCTGGAGCCAACCCCAGCCGGCTTTGGGCGACAGGTAGGGTACACCAATCTACTGCAGGGCTAACACAAACAACCAAATTACAATCACATCCACACCTACATGGGTGCAAGTATAAAATTTTCAAAAACCTGAAAAGTCTGACAAAGTCAGACGTGCATGGCGCAGCCATGCGGGGGGGGGGGGGGGGGGGGGGGGGGGGTTACAAAGGGGGGTGAGCCCCCCTTAGGGCTCGAAAAAAAATTTAAATTACAAGTTAAAATGGTCGTCTCTCATGCAAACATTTATAATATTAATAGTTGACCGTAGGTGTGAATGAGAGTGTGAATGGTTGTCTATGTGTCAGCCCTGTGATGACCTGGTGACTTGTCCAGGGTGTACCCCGCCTTTCGCCCGTAGTCAGCTGGGATAGGCTCCAGCTTGCCTGCGACCCTGTAGAACAGGATAAAGCGGCTACAGATAATGAGATGAGATGATTTGCATATTCACATCAAATGTTTAATACATTTCAGCAATTCATTTGAAATAATATTTCAAGTACAAGGCTTGATATTTCAAAACATCTAGCAACTACTAATTTAAAATGTTGAAACAACCATTTTTAATATGCTTTTGCTGTGATACCTTTTTTACAATATATACACAGCTTGAGTTAAAATAAAGGGCCGCATGTCTTGATGTCCTCAGAAACTCCTGGATTTTAGCAAATAACAAGATTCAGCTTTTTCCATATATATTTTGTATACAAAAACAGCTATATTTTATAATCCATTACTGACAACAAATGAGTTTTCAACCTAACAACCACATTAGAAAAGATGATTAAAAAAAAAAGCTAACAAACTTATTTCAAGACCTACCTTACTTTTATTTAATAATTGAAAGGTAATCAAATGTAAAAAAAAAAAGTTTATAAAAGCAGATACTTGCGATGAATAATTTCAATTCTAGAAGAAAGCACATTGCATTTGCACATCACACAATATCAGATGACAATTTAAAAAATCACCAATAAATGTTTTGAATTCACTTATTACTACATAGCACAAAAATCAGAAAGGTGATTAGTCTCATCGGCGTGACTTTTAAGTCCCTTCTTCCCGCTGGAGCCGAACTTGATAGTCTTTGAACAGCAGTCACAATACGCAACTCCCGGGATGTCCGGTTTTCTCAGCCATATTCCCCATTTGTCACCGTTTTTGTCACACTCACTTAACCATTCCCATCTCCATTTATTTCTACACGTCTTTTCTAATTCTTTTGTATTGGAGCCTTCCGATAAAAACTTCATTTTGACATATTTTGATCAGCAACCAGAAGCAAAGCACTTGGATCTGTCGCAAGGGAGGGAAGCGAAATAAGGCTTATTATAAAAGCTGAAGTTTCATTGGACGGCAGTTAACAGTGAGCCAATCAAAAGCACCGTTCTAACTTGCACCAAAAGAAACAGCGACTCATGGGAATAGCTGTGTTGATTTGGTCGAACAACGTGCTACGTGCGTGAAACATGATATCACACATGTATAACACCGTGAAACAACAGGCTAGTCAGGACCGCTCGTCGGTGAGCGGCGTATAAATTGAACGAGGTTTGTGGCGAAGACGAGATGAAAAGATTTGTCTCGTGCAGAGACTGTACCGCGGTAACCCGGTAATACGCTGAGAGTGAGACAGTGAGAGGGCCACCCTTATACCCCCCCCAGAAAATTTCAACAGATTTACACGATTTGGAAAAATGACTATTTCAGAACCGAAAAAAAACGGAGCTTCCGGCACATGGCGGAAAACTTGCACCTATGGGCAATGTAGAATAGCCAGCTGCCCAAATCCAGGTCTTTGAACTGTGGGAAGAAACCAGAGTACCCAGAGGAAACCCAACACATTTCCAATGTTGGAATATAATCATGAAAGTTTTGCTAGAGTTGTTACACGTGCCCTTCATCTCATTCATTTGGTGTAAGGTGGTCAGGATAGCTGTCTTAAGTCAGTCTTTTTCTCATCTTGATATTCTGATAAATTCAGCAGTGTTTAATATTATCAGAAGTTCTTAGTCTTGGCTCAGACAAGTAGTGACATGGACATGAACAACCAACCAATCAGTGATCTGTCTTCAGCACCAAACAGGAAGCAGCAAAGCAGGTTCAAGAAGATCTTTCAAAAGGAATCTAGTTGCAGTTCACACCAGTCTTGACCCTACAAGACCCTACTAAGGACACATTGTCTTTAGTTGTGAAAGGGTGTCAGACTTCAGCATTTGGCACCCTAGAGGACTTTGAAACAATTCTGAAAATACTTTTAAAAGTCTTCTAGTGTATGGTTAGCATTACCATCAGGAGAAATTTTCTCCATCATGTTCAATGCTGTGTTGCATTTGCATGCCATCTAGTGACAAGAACCCAAAAAAGTATGCATGCATCACTGCAGCCTCTGGGACTGTATATGGGTTGAGAGAGCGGTCACTCACTTACCATATACGGACGATATGAAGTAATGGTTAGCATTAGGGTGTATCCTGTGCTTGTCCTTAAACATTTCAAATGTGGGGTGTGTTCAACATCCAACCCAGGTGGACATGGCACCATGGGAGTGGGATGGGGGGCTTGGGGCAAGGCTGGCCCTGGCCCATCCACTCACAAGGCTGGCCCACCCACTCAAGAGGGTGAGAGAGAAAAAAAAAAAGTGTGTCACAAGGACATTTTTTTTAATTTAACTATTATACTTATCCATTTTATGACGGCAACCCTGGAAAACCATTGCCAAAGCAGCACACCACTCCTCACACCACCACTCCCCACACCACCACTCCCATGGTGCTGAGGAAGCAGCGGCATTTCAGCACCACTCTTTTGGATAGCCAGAAACAGCGTGACCACTGGATGGGGCCCGCTGATCACACACAGCTAAAGCGACATAATCGGTGCCTTGATTTACCCTCCTCAAGCAGCCACGGGAGTATAAAAAGGTACTGTGGCTCTCGGAGGTTAGTCAGCTCCCAAATGTCTCATCTCATCATCTCTAGCCGCTTTATCCTGGTCTACAGGGTCGCAGGCAAGCTGGAGCCTATCCCAGCTGACTACGGGTGAAAGGCAGGGTACACCCTAGACAAGTCGCCAGGTCATCACAGGGCTGACACATAGACACAGACAACCATTCACACTCACATTCACACCTACGGTCAATTTAGAGTTACCAGTTAACCTAACCTGCATGTCTTTGGACTGTGGGGGAAACCGGAGCACCCGGAGGAAACCCACACGGACACGGGGAGAACATGCAAACTCCGCACAGAAAGGCCCTCATTGGCCACGGGGCTTGAACCCGGACCTTCTTGCTGTGAGGCGACAGCGCTAACCACTACGCCGCCGCTCTGTTGATTTATTATTATAAATATAAATTATAAATAAATGGACTAGACCGGTGGTTCTCAACCGGTGGGGTGCGGACACTCTCTCAGGGGGGCGCGAGTAGGCTAGGATGAGGGGAAAAAAAAAAAAAAATCAGGGGGAAAAAAAAAAAAATCACGAAAATTCCCATGTCGAAAATGCAAGTGGTTGGACTACTATAACACAGAAACAAAATCAACCACACAGTTTCATTTCAAATTTACCAATACAGGGGGTAGTATTTTGAGCCTGTGACGCGATGTCACATAACTGCTAGGCTAGCCTACTATATAAGCGTCTGCACACGCGTTGAGCTTGTCTCTTACCAAGTTCGCTTGTGCCAGCTCTCGCTAGTCTATCTGTTATCAGTGTTGATATCGGTCTACTTTAGGCCTTTACTTCAAACCCAAAAAGTCTTTAAAAAGACTTTCCCAATCTCAGCCCTAGCAATTTTTTACTGCTAAGCATGCACTTAGCTAATAGGGTAAGCCTCTGCCTTTTTCACCGTGTTGCAACACATATGACACACGCGACTAAGACAATCACACACTCGTTCAATCACTCAGGACTACAATCTTAAGTCTTCAAATAAAATTGGCATTGCCTGCAAAATTGTTAAACACTTGCATTAAAGAACGTGTATAAGTCCCATCTGATTAGTCCCCGATACTTGTCTCTTAACATACTGTAGCCACACATCCAAATTATAATTAACAAAAATGGAGAGATTTCTAGTGAGGACCAACAAGGCAACCGACGCACCACCAGCTGCAAAAAAGCTTCGAAGGTACGATGAAGCATACCTGCAGTTTGGATTTACAGTCAGGGCTGATCTGAGACCTCAGTGTGTCGTGTGTGCCGAGGTGCTAGCAAACGACAGCATGAAGCCCTGCAAACTTAAAAGGCACCTCGAAACAAAACATGCTGCTATTAAAGATAAACCGGCAGAATATTTTTAAAAGAAAGCTTGATGGCCTTCATCAGCAACAGGCAGCCATTTCAGTGCACAGCACTGTGTCTAAACAGTGTTTGGAGGCATCATATGTAGTGGCCAAAAGAATAGCTAAACTGGGTAAACCGCGTACAATTGCAGAGATTCTCATTTTGCCGGCCGCACAAGACATGTGCAGAATAATGATAGGAGATAGTGCAGCAGCCAAACTCGGTGCAGTACCACTGTCCAATGACATAGTCGCTAGGAGGATTTGACATGACATCAGAGAGCAACTCAGAGTTCATAAAACAGAGTCCTTACTACGCGCTGCAGTTGGACGAATCCACTGATATTGCTGGGCAGGCACAGTTCCTCGCTTATGTCAGGTATCTGCGTGACAAGGCGATTGAGGAGGATGTCCTCTTTTGCCGGCCTCTTCAGTCGCACACTACAGGAGAAGCCATCTTCAATGTCTGATATTTTTATCCATGAAAATGGTTTGGCTTGGGACCGATTCGTTGGCCTATGCATGGATAGTGCACGGGCAATGACGGGCCGCGAGCGTGGCCTAGTTGCTCGTGTTCAGCAAGTAGCTCCACTTGTGAAATGGACACATTGTATGGTCCATCGCGAAGCATTAGCTGCTAAAAAAATGCCAGTTCTCTTTGACTCCGTACTGAACCAATCCGTGAAAACGACAAATCTAATCAAATCACGGCCGCTAAACTCTCCCAACTGCAATGAACCAGCTTTTGGGGGGGGGCAGCTTGAAAAAGGTTGAGAATCCCTGGACTAGACAAAAGAAATCGTTTCAGATATGTTTATGCTTATTACAGAGGGAAAGTGTGTTCCACTGAGCTCTAGCACCGGGCCATTTCCGGGAAATAAGAGTTCGGGTCATGGTGACAGCATGTGTATGTCACCCTTGGTTCGGAGGTTTCAGTTTCGAAAACTGTAAGAGTAGAAAAATATAAAGTACAGACACTTGTGGCCCTTTTCCACTACCCTTTTTCAGCTCACTTCAGCTCGCTTCAGCTCACTTCAGCCCGACACGGCTCGCGTTTCGACTACCTCAGAACAGCACGACTCAGCTCGCTTCAGCCCTGCTCAGCCCCCAAAACTCGCACGGTTTTGGAGTGGGGCTGAAGCGAGCCAAATCGAGCCAAGTGGGGCTGGGGGCGTGAGGAGACACTCCCCTGTGCACTGATTGGTGAGGAGGAGTGTCGTCACATGCCCACACACGCCCCGCGAGCACACTGGGATCTGTAAACACCGTAAACCCGGAAGAAGAAGAATTACGAATTACGAGAATTTCTGAAGCCTTATGCGCCTCGCCTCATCTATACGCTCTTGCCAGTATCTGTTGGCGTGGTCAGTGACAACAAGCCACAGCACCAAGACCAGCAACACTAACGACTCCATGTTTATTGTTTACTATCCAGGTCGTGAGACTACCGCTTAAAAGATCACTGATGTCACTGTTTGCGCCGCCTAATGACATCACGTGACGTCCACCCACTTTCGCTAACTCCACCCAATGTGTCCACCCATTTCCAGCCAGCACGGTTCAGCGCAGGTGTAGTCGAAATGCAACTCCAACAGCCCCGCTCAGCTCGACTCAGCCCAACTCAGCCGCGCTGGTAGTGGAAAAGCGGCATTGGTATATGTGGCAGCGGGGTCGTGGTCAAGCGCCGGTCTGTGACAGGAGGGCGGAGTCAGGGAAGGTAAGTGGCAGAATCACGACACCTGAGAGCAATTAACTTGTGTTTGTGCATCTTCCCAGTGACCGCGCCCTATATCAGGAGGGAGAGCGAGAGCGAAAGGAGCTCATCCCTGAACCAGACGCCGGTTGTGTGTGTGTGTCTGTGCGAGTGACTATTGTTAAACTGAAAAGTGTGGCAATAAAGCCAAATTATAAAACCTGATCTCTGTCCTGCCGTCCTCTGTGCTCCACCCACACGTAGGAAGTCTTACAGTGGTGCTGAAACCCGGGACAGTGGAGCACCAAACCAGCAGCCCCATGGAATCCTCCCCGTTCGCCGATCTGGTCCACGCCCTCGCCACGGCTCAGCAAAGCCAGCACCAGGCACTCGTCACGCTCCAAAAGGAGCAGGAGCAGCGCTTCGAAGCCCTGGTGCTGGCCCAGCAGGAAGATAGCGAGGCATTCCGGCATCTCCTCGCGTCGGCGGGGTCCACCAGCGCTCCGGCCGCGGGCCCGTCTCCCCTCATTGTCACCAAGATGGGCCCGCAGAACGACCCCGAGGCGTTCATCACGTTGTTTGAACAGGTCGCCGAAGCCTCGGGGTGGCCGATGGAGCAGCGCGCGGCGCGCCTCCTCCCCCTGCTCACGGGAGAGGCACAGCTGGCCGCGCTACAGCTCCCCGCCGACCGCCGGCTGGCCTACGCGGACCTCCGCCGGGCTGTCCTCCAGCGCGTGGGGCGCACACCGGAGCAACAGCGCCAGCGCTTCCGCGCGCTGCGACTGGAGGAAGTCGGCCGGCCGTTCGCGTTCGGCCAGCAGCTCCGGAACGCCTGCTGGCGGTGGCTGAGGGCCAACAATCGCGAAGCCGAGGGAATCGTCGACCAGGTGGTACTGGAACAGTTCATCGCCCGCTTACCAGCCGGAACTGCGGAGTGGGTCCAGTGCCACCGCCCGGCGTCGCTGGATCAGGCAGTCGAGCTGGCGGAGGATCATCTGGCGGCTGTCCCGGCAGCAGGACAGCAGATGGCATCGTCTCTTCTCTCTCTCCCTCTCCTCCTGTGTCCCATCCTCGCCCCATTCCCCCACCGCGGAGGCGGGGGCCGGCGCCACCCCAGCCGGCCCGCCGCACCCTCCCGTTTCTCCCTTTTGTGTCTGTCTCTCCCCCACCTCAGGTGAGTGAGCCCCGGATCACCGGTGCAGAGGGAAAGCCAGGGCCGGTTTGCTGGCGCTGCGGGGAGCTGGGCCACCTTCATCAGCAGTGCACAGCAATGGAAGTGGGTGCGGTGGTTCGGATCCCCGATGCGCCAGAGGCCGCCCTCGATCGGGCCGGAGCGTATCGCATACCGGTGAGTATCCAAGGGGCTACATATCAGGCGTTGGTGGATTCGGGTTGTAATCAGACCTCAATTCGCCAAAGCCTGGTTCAAAACGAGGCATTGGGGGGAGCACAAGGGGTGAAGGTGTTGTGTGTGCACGGGGATGGTCACAGCTACCCTTTGGTGTCGGTCCACATTATTTTCAGAGGGGAAAAATTTATAGTGAAGGCGGCGGTTAATCCTCGCCTTACCCACTCGTAAATTTTGGGGACTGATTGGCCGGGATTTCGGGGTTTAATGACGCACCTAGTAGAGAGTGGGTCCTGCCATTTGACAGGGGGAGGTCCCGGTGTCGCTTTGGCGGGAGCAGCTGTCACAGAGCCGTCTACGTAATCTCCGCGTCAGAGTGAGGAGCCGCCGGCTCCTCCTCTCTCTATTGGGGAATCCCTCGCGGGTTTCCCATTAGAGCAGTCGCGAGACGAGACTCTGCGGCATGCGTCTGACCAAGTGAGAGTAATCGATGGTCAAACGCTCCAGCCGAACGCCACCCCGTCCTTCCCCTACTTCGCAATTATGAAGGATAGACTATACCGAAGGACGCAGGACACTCAAACTAAAGAGCGAGTCACGCAGCTTTTAATTCCGAAAAGCCGCCGGGAATTGGTATTCCAGGCGGCTCACTTTAATCCCATGGCTGGACACTTGGGGCAGGATAAAACACTAGCCCGAATAATGGCCCGATTCTATTGGCCGGGGATTCGCGGCGATGTCCGTAGGTGGTGTACGGCATGCCACGAATGCCAGTTAGTAAACCCAGCGGCCATTCCAAAAGCGCCTTTGCGCCCTCTACCGTTAATCGAGACCCCGTTTGAGAGAATTGGGATGGATCTCGTCGGGCCATTAGATCGGTCAGCACGAGGGTACCGCTTTATATTAGGTCTGGTGGACTATGTAACGCGATACCCGGAAGCCGTGCCTCTTCGCAATATCTCAGCACGCAGTATTGCAGAGGCACTCTTCCGCGTCATCTCCCGAGTTGGAATCCCGAAAGAGATTCTGACTGATCAAGGCACTACGTTTATGTCACGAACACTGCGCGAACTGTATGGGTTATTGGGGATTAAGCCGATCCACACCAGCGTGCATCACCCACAAACAGACGGTTTAGTAGAACGATTCAACCGCACCCTCAAAAATATTAAGAAATTCGTAAGTGAGGACGCACGTAATTGGGATAAGTGGCTCGAACCCTTGCTGTTCTCAGTGAGAGAGGTCCCCCAAGCCTCCACGGGGTTCTCCCCGTTCGAATTATTATATGGGCATAAGCCGCGCGGCATCCTGGACGTGCTGCGGGAAAATTGGGAGGAGGGACCTTCACAAAGTAAGAATGAAATTCAGTACGTTATGGACCTGTGCGCAAAACTCCACACGCTCACCCACCTAACTCAGGAGAATTTGCGGCAGGCCCAGGAACGGCAAGCCCGCCTGTACAACAAGGGTATGCGCCTTAGAGAGAGTTCACTCCGGGAGATAAAGTACTCGTACTGTTGCCCACGTCGAGCTCCAAATTGATCACCAAGTGGCAAGGACCCTTTGAGGTCACACGGCGAGTCGGGGATGTCGACTATGAGGTGAGGCGAACGGACAGGGGTGGGGCGCTACAGATTTACCACCTCAATCTGCTTAAACTCTGGAACGAGGAGGTCCCCGTGGCGTTGGTGTCGGTAGTTCCGGAGAAGGCGGAGCTGGGGCCGGAGGTTCAAAAAGGAACATTGGCATCACGTACCTCTCCGGTCCCCTGTGGAGACCACCTCTCCCCGACCCAACTCACGGAGGTCGCCCAGTTGCAGACCGAGTTTTCGGATGTGTTCTCGCCCCTGCCCGGTCGCACTAACCTCATAGAGCACCACATAGAGATGCCCCCTGGGGTGGTAGTGCGTAGCCGCCCTTACAGGCTACCCGAACACAAAAAAAAAAGGTGGTTCGGGAAGAACTTCAGACCATGCTCGAAATGGGCATCGTCGAGGAGTCCCACAGTGACTGGAGCAGCCCGGTGGTCTTGGTACCCAAGGCCGACGGGTCGGTCCGGTTCTGTGTGGACTATAGGAAAGTCAATGCGGTGTCTAAATTCGACGCGTACCCAATGCCTCGTATTGATGAGTTGCTCGATCGACTCGGCACTGCTCGCTTTTATTCGACACTGGATTTGACGAAGGGATATTGGCAGATCCCCTTGACTCCACTATCCCGAGAAAAAACGGCCTTTTCCACATCGTTTGGTTTACACCAATTCGTCACCCTTCCGTTTGGGCTGTTTGGGGCGCCCGCGACGTTTCAGCGGCTGATGGACAGAGTCCTCCGCCCTCACGCCACGTATGCGGCAGCATATTTAGATGACATCATCTATAGCAATGACTGGCAGCGGCACCTCGAACATCTGAGGGCCGTCCTTAGGTCGCTGAGGCGAGCGGGGCTCACAGCCAACCCAAAGAAGTGTGCGATTGGGCGGGTGAAAGTACGGTACCTGGGCTTCCATTTGGGCAACGGGCAGGTGCGTCCCCAAATTAATAAGACGGCAGCAATTGCGGCCTGCCCGAGGCCCAAGACCAAAAAGGGGGTGAGACAGTTCCTGGGGCTGGCTGGCTATTATCGTAGGTTTATGCCTAATTATTCGGACGTCACCAGCCCGCTGAATGATCTCACTAAAAAGGGGGCATCAGATCCGGTCCAGTGGACGGAGCAGTGCCAGCGGTCTTTCTCAGAGGTAAAGGCTGCACTGTGTGGGGGGCCACTTCTACACTCCCCTGACTTTTCTCTCCCCTTTATGTTGCAGACCGATGCGTCAGACAGAGGGCTGGGGGCGGTTTTGTCCCAGGAGGTGGAGGGGGAGGACCGCCCTGTCCTGTACATCAGCAGGAAGCTGTCGGTGCGTGAGGGGCGCTACAGCACCATAGAGAAAGAGTGTCTGGCCATCAAGTGGGCGGTTCTCGCCCTCCGGTACTACCTGCTGGGGCGCCCTTTCACCCTCTGTTCGGACCACGCGCCCCTCCAGTGGCTCCACCGCATGAAAGATGCCAACGCGCGGATCACCTGTTGGTATCTGGCGCTCCAACCCTTTAATTTCAAGGTGGTCCACAGGCCGGGGGCGCAGATGGTCGTGGCGGACTTCCTCTCCCGTCGGGGGGGGTCGGCTGCAGGGCGGTGGGGGTATGTGGCAGCGGGGGCGTGGTCAAGCGCCGGTCTGTGACAGGAGGGCCGAGTCAGGGAAGGTAAGTGGCAGAATCATGACACCTGAGAGCAATTAACCTGTGTTTGTGTGTCTTCCCAGTGACCGCGCCCTATATCAGGAGGGAGAGCGAGAGCGAAAGGAGCTCATCCCTGAACCAGACGCCGGTTGTGTGTGTGTCTGTGCAAGTGACTATTGTTAAACTGAAAAGTGTGGCAATAAAGCCAAATTATAAAACCTGATCTCTGTCCTGCCGTCCTCTGTGCTCCACCCACACGTAGGGAGTCCTACAGTATATTTTACTTCTGTGAGTTTTAAATTGTTAATTTTTGTATTACGCTTCATTTTTGTGGCTACTGCCTCATAGAGTAAATATATACGCTATATTTACTGTATGGACATGGGATCAGAAAAAAATGTATTCATAAGCAGTAGCCACATGTAGCCATAGGGTACCTATTTTTTTCACAATATCTTCCTTCATATTCATCATAAGTCCTAACGGGCGAGGTTTGTTTTGCCTGGCAACACTTGTTACTAGCATGTTTCAACAAGTACAGTGGTGCTTGAAAGTTTGTGAACCCTTTATAATTTATATTTTTGCATAAATATGACCTAAAACATCATCAGGTTTTCACAGAGTTCCTAAAAGTAGATCAAGAGAACCCAGTTAAACAAATGAGAAAAATATTATACTTGGTCATTTATTTATTGAGGGAAATGATCCAATATTACATATCTGTGAGTGGCAAAAGTATGTGAACCTCTAGGATTAGCAGTTAATTTGAAGGTGAAATTAGGTGTTTTCAAATCAATGGGATGACAATCAGGTGTGAGTGGGCACCCTGTTTTATTTAAACAGGGATCTATCAAAGTCTGATCTTCACAACACGTTTGTGGAAGTGTATCATGGCACGAACAAAGGATTTTTCTGAGGTCCTCAGAAATCGTGTTGTTGATGCTCATCAGGCTGGAAAAGGTTACAAAACCATCTCTAAAGAGTTTGGATTCCACCAATCCACAGTCAGACAGACTGTGTACAAATGGAGGAAATTCAAGACCATTGTTACCCTCCCCAGGAGTGGTCAACCAACAAAGATCACTCCAAGAGCAAGGTGTGTAATAGTCAGCGAGGTCACAAAGGACCCCAGGGTAACTTCTAAGCAACTGAAGGCCCCCCTCACATTGGCTAATGTTAATGTTCATGAATCCACCATCAGGAGAACACTGAACAACAATGGTGTGCATGACAGGGTTGCAAGGAGAAAGCCACTGCTCTCCAAAAAGAACATTGCTGCTCATCTGCAGTTTGCTAAAGATCACGTGGACAAGCCAGAAGGCTATTGGAAAAATGTTTTGTGGATGGATGAGACCAAAATAGAACTTTTTGGTTCAAATGAGAAGTGTCATGTTTGGAGAAAGGAAAACACTGCATTCCAGCATAAGAACCTTATCCCATCTGTGAAACATCGTGGTGGTAGTATCATGGTTTGGGCCTGTTTTGCTGCATCTGGACCAGGACGGCTTGCCATCATTGATGGAACAATGAATTCTGAATTATCCCAGCAAATTCTAAAGGGAAATGTCAGGACATCTGTCCATGAACTGAATCTCAAGAGAAGGTGGGTCATGCAGCAAGACAACAACCCTAAGCACACAAGTCGTTCTACCAAAGAATGGTTAAAGAAGAATAATGTTTTGGAATGGCCAAGTCAAAGTCCTGACCTTAATCCAATCGAAATGTTGTGGAAGGACCTGAAGCGAGCAGTTCACATGAGGAAACCCACCAACATCCCAGAGTTGAAGCTGTTCTGTACGGAGGAATGGGCTAAAATTCCTTCAAGCCGGTGTGCAGGACTGATCAACAGTTACCGGAAACGTTTAGTTGCAGTTATTGCTGCACAAGGGGGTCACACCAGATACTGAAAGCAAAGGTTCACATACTTTTGCCACTCACAGATATATAATATTGGATCATTTTCCTCAATAAATAAATGACCAAGTATAATATTTTTGTCTCATTTGTTTAACTGGGTTCTCTTTATCTACTTTTAGGACGCGTGTGAAAATCTGATGTTTTAGGTCATATTTATGCAGAAATATAGAAAATTCTAAAGGGTTCACAAACTTTCAAGCACCACTGTATGTAGTAATGAAATTTTATTTTTCACTTCAAGAATAAGTTTAGAAAAAACATAAGTCAAATAAATAAATGGAAATCAAAATGTATCTCATTCTTTCTTACACAGAGGGGTATGGTGCACTATTGTTTACAAGTTTTGGTTTATACTTACAACTGTAAATGGCATCAACAGCATCTATAACATCAGTAGCCGCCTAAGCAGTGCACTGGTTTCTGCAACTTTATTAATTACAGTCTCATTGTCTACAGACACGAGGATTTCCTTTTCTACACACGTTAACATGAAGGCTTTGAAGTGCTCCTGAGTCAGTGAGCTTTTCATATCAAGGATTTTGTATAGAATCTATCTATCTATCTATCTATCTATGTTTTCTAGTATTCTAGGAACATGAAATAACTTTAACCGCTCTCCCTGACCCCTCACTGCTAATTTCAGGTTCATCATCATTCTCAGCAGGGGAGTTAGGGACATAGGCCTATATGCCGCTCAGAAGCTATAAAAACATTTTATTAAGGTGTTATTTTACTGCATACTCATCTTTTTTTTTTTTAAAGATCATGTTCCCCCCCCTTCAAATGACTTTTGCAAACTGTGCGATTCATTACATTGGCCTATACAAACAGGCTAATATTTGAATTGATTTGATATTTTGCTTTGCAGCAGGTTGACAACATAACATTCTATCTTAGCCTAATAATTACCAAACAATTCATTATCTCTTCCTTTACCAGTTGTGTTTAACCTCTTGAAAAAGTTTCTGTCAGCTTGGCACATTTTGCCGTGTCCTATTCCAGCACCCTTCTCATTTAACCTGGCCTTTTCCCAGTCATCTTCTCTTTCGGAAAATTTCCTTTGTCTGGGCATGTTGGTCTGACTTTGAGAAATTCAATCCGGACACCACGTATACAAGCTGTTGCCTTCTGGAAGGCATTTCACGGCAATAAAAACAAGAACAAACAGAGCGGGGGGGAGGGGGGGCGGCTAAGATCCTCTCTGGCTAAGATGTCTGCCAGTTTTCTGGAAGTCCTATCATACTTCCACACCAGTCGAAGGGATCTCATCCCAAAGTGCGTAGATACATGTCTGTGAAGATTCTCAGTCATCCAGGTACATAGTAACATGTACATGGCAGACATCTTAGCCAGAGAGGATCGTTCATTTTTGTCAACCTGGAACAACCATCACTGAACAGAGGTGGGGGTCTAAGACATCTTTTATCAGCCACCTACAATGCAGCCATCAGCATTCTGATTCTATGATGATCCATGAGAGGATAAATACTTTATACTCCCTATTTGTCAGACAGAACTGAGGAAGCCTTTCAGACGAGAGGCGAAACGTCTTCAAGAACCTTCAAGCAAGTCCAGTTGCTCTCTTCTACCAACCACAGATTACACTGAAAATAATTCATAGAAATTTACATGGTGGGCGGCACGGTGGTGTAGTGGTTAGCGCTGTCGCCTCACAGCAAGAAGGTCTAGGTTCGAGCCCCGTGGCCGGCGAGGGCCTTTCTATGCGGAGTTTGCATGTTCTCCCCGTGTCTGCGTGGGTTTCCTCCGGGTGCTCCGGTTTCCCCCACAGTCCAAAGACATGCAGGTTAGGTTAACTGGTGACTCTAAATTGACCGTAGGTGTGAATGCGAGTGTGAATGGTTGTCTGTGTCTATGGTGGGGTTTACATTAGACCGTATCAGCGGATCATCAGATTAATGTTTTTAAAACGATTAGTGTGCACACAGCAATGCCAATACACGATTCGCGTGCACACAGCAACGCCAATACACGGATACGCTTGGCTCCGCAGGCATCCTGCGCTCCAAATCACTCCACCCTGAACAGCGAGTGCCCTCTGGAGGGTGCGCACTCCAGCCCTGCGCAGCTCACAGAGCGCGCGAGTGAAGCGCACGAGCAGTGATTCGGGACTGAGCCGCTGTGTGTGTGATCTCAGTGCATATCGGGCATGCGCGTCACTTACCATTTGCAAGTGGAAGGATGGCAAGCCTAAAGACAATCATAACTACATAATGGGCAGTATTTGCAGTATTTTCATACTTTTATACTCTTTAATGAAAGGTGATACAAGGCGGAAGTCCGCGCCGTTTTTCAGCAGTTGCGTCACATGACCAACGCCAGCGAATCAGCAAGGTGGATGTCACAGTGACGTTGTCCAATGACGATGCCAGCTAGAGCTCAGCACAGCGTATCCGCGTATCCTCAATGTTTACACAGCACCGGACCAGACACGATCTGGATTGAATACGTGGACGTTGGCGGATTCCCGTTTCCCGGCGTTTTAATGTAAACGGACAGTGCATCCGCGAAGAAAACAAGACAGATACGGTCTAATGTAAACTTGGCCTATGTGTCAGCCCTGTGATAAGTCAGCTGGGATAGGCTCCAGCTTGCCTGCGACCCTGTAGAACAGGATAAAGCGGCTAGAGATAATGAGATGAGATGAGAAATTTACATGATTTAAATGTGTTGGCTGTATATGAATAAACTGGACCGTGTTTACACGTTGTTTTCGTACAACCAGCATGATTTGATAAGAGTCCTGGAATCAAAAATATATATATATTTTTTTATTCCAGCTGAACTGAGAATCAAACCAGCACTGTTCAAGATCTGAGCTGGCACCAATACCCACTGCACTACTGTACCCTAATGAAGTAAAGATGTACAATTAAGTAAATAATGAGTGCTTTTTAAACAAAGATTTAGATTGTATTTCCTGATTTGAGTGAAGGCTGGGAGTAGATGTGTTTACTGCTGATGTTTACAAAAGCGCAAGTTTGGTTCTAGATCTAGATCATTAATCTGCCAACCACTAACACTTTACTTACACTTCATAGCCAGAGCAAGAACCACAGCCAGTAAGAGCAAAGAGAGAATGATGAAAAGAGCGGAAATCCTCTTGTACACTCGAACCCTGGTGTAAACATCTAAACACAAACAGAGACACGCAGTTAGCTGAACCCAAACGACTATAGGTTTTGTGTGTCATCAGCTTTCATCCTTTACCTGCACTCGGTTCCTCCTTGGATTTCCCAGACGCTTTCATATCAGCGTAGGGACCGAAATTACAGAATTTGATGTACATGATGGGATGTGATCTATCGTAGCTCCGTCCGGTTTAATGTGGAAACTCTGCAACAGGGCTCCTGCGGCTGCTCGCTCTCTCTCTTTAATATACTGCGCACGCGCAGCCACTGAATGGTCCAATGGCAGGCTCCGTGCCTGTCTCCATGGCAACCTCACAGCCTGTACTGGGCACTGTTTTTGGATTGGGCTCGAATTACACCTTTTTTTTTTTTTTTTTAAGGATGGCGCACTATTTTAGCATACATTATAGCAGGGATAGTGCGCAGTTTCGGGCTGAGCCCTGAGTCTTAACATTTTAGTTTAGTTTAGTTTATTTGGCCATAAACGTACAATAAAAACGGTACAGGTATGGCAGGGATGACACAAAAAAGCATAAAAACTTGTTTCCATTGTGGTCCCTTATCACAGACAAAGAATAGCTGCACACAATTAAAAAATAAAAGCATAGCAAAAATGTGAAAACTAATACCATAACAAATAATACTAAACAATATTGATAATGTTAATAATAATAGAAAAACAAGAAAAGCAGGAGAAAAATAAATAAATAAATAAATAATAATAAAGAAGGGGGGCGGCACGGTGGTGTAGTGGTTAGCGCTGTCGCCTCACAGCAAGAAGGTCCTGGGTTCGAGCCCCGTGGCCGGCGAGGGCCTTTCTGTGTGGAGTTTGCATGTTCTCCCCGTGTCCGCGTGGGTTTCCTCCGGGTGCTCCGGTTTCCCCCACAGTCCAAAGACATGCAGGTTAGGTTAACTGGTGACTCTAAATTGAGCGTAGGTGTGAATGTGAGTGTGAATGGTTGTCTGTGTCTATGTGTCAGCCCTGTGATGACCTGGCGACTTGTCCAGGGTGTACCCCGCCTTTCGCCCGTAGTCAGCTGGGATAGGCTCCAGCTTGCCTGCGACCCTGTAGAAGGATAAAGCGGCTAGAGATAATGAGATGAGATGAGATGAGATATATATATATATATATATATAATGTATAATAATGACAAACTGAACACCTGTCGCATCAACAACAAACTGGTAAGTTAAGAGGAAGGTTCTTTCGATGACGTCATATAGCTCCTCCTCCTCTTTCGTCTCCTGGGTGCTGCAGCCCCGTCAAATTTGCCCAGATAGCCGTGTTTTTTATCATAACTTGTAAAATAGGCGCCTTCGTGAATTAATATATGGATCATTGGGAATTACTTTTTATGTTATAAAACATCGCCAAAGATGTCAAAAACGTGTCATCAGCACTTTAACCCTTCGATGCAAAACATGTGTCAAAAGTGACCTGGCTGAGTTTTTATCTTCTATATCTTTGCAATAAATTAATTCCATCATTCAGTATTCAAGGTATTCCTCAATTAACTTGTTTTTGATCATCATACATCCTTATTTTATTTTTTTTCCTTTCTTACTTTTCGAATAAAAACCCTTTTTGTATCACTACCCTTCACAACATGGGTCAAAAACGACCTCATGTCAACCCCTACGGATTTTGGCATTTTAAAAATGGTACGGGCGTAGTGGTATTCAGCTACGGATTTTTCTACATTTTCACCTTAAAATTATTTTGATTTATTACCATCAAAAAAAATCATCATGAAATACAAAAATGCATGGGAGCCGCCATTTTCTACATTTAGAATTACTCAACCGGTACTTCCGCTAGCACCAACAAGCCATTCCGAATGTCTGAGCATGCGCAATTGTGATTTTCTATGGAATCAATTTTGTGCCAAAATGTTCATACAATACTTTTGAAATATCAAACAAAAACGACAAATCAAAATACAAAAAAAGGTCAATTTTTTTCAGACTGGCAAACAAATTATTCGTGTAATCGTGCAAAATCTCAGTCTATTACTCTTCAGAAACCTTTTATTTTTGTTCCGCGTCTATCTCAGTTTTGTTTGACGTAATTTATTTTGGTTGCGATTCCAGCTTTCTCGTTTGCGCTCCCTGACTTTTTGCTTGCAGTTTTGGCACAAACTTCACGTGTGGGTGGGCTGAATGGGTAGACTTAGCTCCACTACCCAATATAATAGCTGTCTTGCTCACATTAAACACACCTGCATAATGTGCACTACTGCAACACATGTGTCCCGCACTTACACTTTGTTGAATTAATTCAATATCATAGTCGCCACTGAAGTCCACTCGATGGGGCGTCGTGGTATTCAACTGAAGTCCACTCGATGGGGAACACAAGTTACCCATTCCCATTGGGTAACTTGTGTTTGACTGACAGCTACGCTCAGCCATTCCCTACTCGGATTCTGGAGGACTGTTTGACGAGTGACCGATCCATCGACGGTAAACAAGGATCGAGTGGACTTCAGTGGCAACTATGATATTGAATTAATTCAACAAAGTGTAAGTGCGGGACACATGTGTTGCAGTAGTGCACATTATGCAGGCGTGTTTAACGTTAGCAAGGCAGCTATTATATTGGGTAGTGGAGCTAAGTCTAACATTTGACTTGCCACGAAACACCTGCATAATGTGTACTAATGCAACACGTACAGCACATAACACGTACAGCAACGTAACTGACGTATACAGTGACGTAATGACGTGGCTCCCCTTAGCACCCCGAGCTATGGAATGCCAATGCCAAACCACATACTGCATCAATTACAGCATCATGGCTGTGTAGAAGAAGGGTCCGGGTACTGAACTGGCCAGCCTGCAGTCCAGATCTTTCACCCATAGAAAACATTTGGCGCCTCATAAAACGGAAGATACGACAAAAAAGACCTAAGACAGTTGAGCAACTAGAATCCTACATTAACAAGAATGGGTTAACATTCCTATCCCTAAACTTGAGCAACTTGTCTCCTCAGTCCCCAGGCGTTTACAGACTGTTGTAAAGAGAAAAGGGGATGTCTCACAGTGGTAAACATGGCCTTGTCCCAACTTTTTTGAGATGTGTTGTTGTCATGAAATTTAAAATCACCTAATTTTTCTCTTTAAATGATGCATTTTCTCAGTTTAAACATTTGATATGTCATCTATGTTCTATTCTGAATAAAATATGGAATTTTGAAACTTCCACATCATTGCATTCCGTTTTTATTTACAATTTGTACTTTGTCCCAACTTTTTTGGAATCAGGGTTGTAATATTGGATCATTTTCCTCAATAAATAAATGACCAAGTATAATATTTTTGTCTCATTTGTTTAACTGGGTTCTCTTCATCTACTTTTAGGACTTGTGTGAAAATCTGATGATGTTTTAGGTCATATTTATGCAGAAATATAGAAAATTCTAAAGGGTTCACAAACTTTCAAGCACCACTGTATGTGTGTGAGGTCGCTGCCATGTGTCCACGTCATATTTACTGGAGCATAGTTTTACTCCGGATGCCTTTCCAGCCACAACCCTCCCATTTCCTGGCTTGGGAAACAATCATTCGCATTCATGGACAATTTTAGACTAAACGCATGTCTTTGAACTGTGGGGGAAACCGACACAAACACAAGAACATGCAAACTCCACACAGAAAGGCCCCCGTCAGCCACTGGGTTTGAACCCAGATCCTTCTTGCTGTGAGGTGACAGTGCTAACCACAACACCACTGTGTTGCCCATGCCTACTGTAGCCTCACACTCCTGTTCTTGGTTGACAAAAGTGGAACCTGATGTGGTCTTCTGCTGTTTTGGTTCATCAGTCTCAAGGTTCGGCGTGCTGTGCATTCTGAGATGCTTTTCTACACATCATGGCTGTAATGAGTGGTTGTTTAAGTTACTACAGCCCTAACTAGTTTAACCATTCTCCTTTGAGCTCTCATCAACAAGGCGTTTCTGCTCATAGAACAGAATTTTTTGGTGTTTTTCACACCACTGTGTGTGGGAGATCAGCTATTTCTGAAATACTCAAACCAGCTCATCTGGCACCAAAACTAGGCCACAGTCTGTTGAAGGCCTGGCATCTCAGACACTATCAGTAGTCTAGCCTAAACATCTGCAGCTACTGAAAAACAAAGAGAGCTGTGTTCAGGACAGAGGCGTTTCTGGACTTTCTGGTTTCTAGTAAATTGATAGTAATAGTATAATTGATAGAAATAAGATATAAATCCATCAATATAGATGGAAATATTGAACAATGAAATTACCCAGTTATGAGTCAGTATATTAGTAGACAGTACTGGGCAGTATATTAGGCACTAATATACTGAATTTTCACTCAAAAGCCTGACTCTTTCCCAAAAATATGACACCATTGTTTTAAGAGAAGTAATATTTATCACATCATTACAACATGATCAAATAAAGAATAATTTCAGCTTTGCTGGTGGTGCATGAAGTCACTTTCTCTCAGTGTCTGGTGTCTGTTCCTGTTTCCCCCCAGATGCTTATTTAGAGACCCAAGACAGCTGAACATTTGCAAGGATCTAAATTTTTTTTTAAATGTGTCCCATTAATTCAATTCAATTCAATTCAATTCAACTTTGTCATATGTTCTTATATATGTACTTATATGTAACCTTACATATAAAACCACCTTCAGACATGCATTAAAACTTATCAAACAACATAATGTGTACTTGTGCTACATTATTAGATCATTTAAACTTTTTGTTTAATTAAGTAATCATTTATTTTACATAATGTTTTAGTGTTGTTAACCTTCACTGTGCTTCGGAGTGAAAGCAGGCATTGCAGCCAAACTGTACATTTCTTGTGTTGGATTCTACAGCTTGCAGTACACATTATATTATTATTATAATACAGTACTTTCAGACACTATCAGTAGTCTAGACTAAACAACTGCAGCTACTGGAAGACAAAAAGAGCTGACCTTGTAATTTAGTGATAGTGATATACCAACCAGCCCTTTTTCTATCTATAATTAAGCAATGTCACATTAGACGGAGTGCTGTTTTACTGAATATCAACATGGCTGTGACTCAGTCATAAGCATGAGGCTGCAGGCTGATTGCTGAAGATAATCCTAGCTGTGCTGATATTCAGTAAAACAGCATGACTTTGAGTGTGATATTGCCTTTATACAACAGTTCTATACACAAGAACTCGATATTGAGTAAGTGACATTTCAGACACAACATGGTCAAATGTTCTGGGCCGAGTTTCCCAAAAGCATCGTAGCACAAAGGTCATCGTTAAATGGTACAGCGAGCAGCACACTAAACACTCTCTCTTTTAGTTAAGATGCTCTTTGCGTTAAGAGGCTTTTGGGAAACCCACCACTGTTTATTTTTGTTTTGCCAGCAGAAATAGATCTTGATCACTTTATAGCCCATCGGCTAGCTGGCCAGCTAGTTCACATTGATTAGCCCATCGGCTAGTTGGCCAGCTAGTTCACATTGATTTATACTACATTCTCATTAATGGTGCCTCTGGTAAAATTGGCATCCCTTCTTCTATTTCTTCTTCATCTGATGAGCTTTCATATTTTAAAAGTTATATTCCTGAAGAGTATCAATTGCCATGTCTACTAATGATGGCGCTAACACAACTGTACTATAACCATTTTGAACTAGGAAGTGGAAATTTATGTGGCGAACCCAGACAAGCATTATAGTAAATATAAGCATTCTTGGAATACCACTTAACCAATCAAATTAATGGGCTGAAAACTAACTGTTGTACAACTCCAGAAAAGTTGGGACACTGTGTAAACCATAAATAAAAGCAGAATGGGAAGATTTGCAAATCATGAAAACCCTATATTTCATTGAAAATAGTAGAAAGACAACATATCAAAGCCCTGTGATGACCTGGCGACTTGTCCAGGGTGTACCCCGCCTTTCGCCCGTGGTCAGCTGGGATAGGCTCCAGCTTGCCTGCGACCCTGTAGAAGGATAAAGCGGCTAGAGATAATGAGATGAGATGAGATGAGACAACATATCAAATGTTTACACTGAGAAATTTTATTGTTTTTTGAAAAATATATGATCATTTTCAATTTGATGTCAGCAATATGCTTCAGAAAAGTTGGGACGGGGCAACAAAAGACTGAAAAAGTTGTGTAATGCTAAAAAAATAACAATAATTATGTGAATTGACAACAGTTCAGTAGCATGATTGGGTATGGGAAAAAAAGCATTCCAGAGAGTCGGAGTCTCTCAGAAGTAAAGACAGGGAGGGGTTCACCGCTCTGTGAAAGACTGCATGGGCAAACTATTTAAGAATAACGTTCCTCAATATAACATTGCAAAGAATTTGGGGATCACATCATCTATGGTCCATAATATTATTAAAAGATTCAGTGAATCTGGAGAAATCTCTGTATGCAAGAGACAAGGCTGAAAACTAACATTGGATGCCTGTGATTTTCAGGCCCTCGGGCAACACTGCATTAAAATCAGACATGTGTCTGTAATGGAAATCACTGTATGGGCTCAAGAACACTTCAGAAAACCATTGTCTGTGAAAGCAGTTCATTACTGCATCCATAAATGCAAATTAAGACCAAATATAAACAATTAAAACCAAATATAAACAATATCCAGAAACACTGCCACCTTCTCTGGGCCCGAGCTCTTTTACGATGGACTGAGGCGAAGTGGAAAATTGTCCCGAGGTCTGATGAATTAAAAGTAGAAATTCTTTTTAGAAATCATGGACGCCACATCCTCCAGGCTAAAAAGGAGAGGGACCATCGGCTTGTTATCAGTGCACAGTTCAAAAGCCAGCATCTGTGATGGTATGCGGGTGCATTAGGGCACATGACATGGGTAGCTTGTACATCTGGGAAGGCATCATTAATGCTGAATAATATATACACGTTTCAGAGCAATATGCTGCCATCCAGACAAAATCTTTTTCAGGGAAATCCTTCCTTCTTTCAGCAAGACAATGCCAAACTGCTTTTTGCACATATTAAAGCTGCATGGCTCCATAGTAAAAGAGTCTGGGTGCTAAACTGGCCTGCCTGCAGTCCATACCTGTCTCCCATTTTAAACATTTGGTGCATTATGAAGCGCAAAATATGACAAAGGAGACCCCGAACTGTTGAGGAACTGAAATTGTCTATCAAGCAAGAATGGGACAACATTTCTCTTTCAAAACTACAGCAGTTGGTCTCCTCAGTTCCCAAACATTTACAGAGTGTTGTTAAAAGTAGAGGTGATACAACACAGTGGTAATCATGCCCCTGTCCCAACTTTTTTGAAACGTGTTGCTGACATAAAATTCAAATGAGTATCTCATCTCATCTCATTATCTCTAGCCGCTTTATCCTTCTACAGGGTTGCAGGCAAGCTGGAGCCTATCCCAGCTGACTACAGGTGAAAGGCAGGGTACACCCTGGACAAGTCGCCAGGTCATCACAGGGCTGACACAGAGACACAGACAACCATTCAAACTCACATTCACACCTACGGTCAATTTAGAGTCACCAGTTAACCTAACCTGCATGTCTTTGGACTGTGGGGGAAACCGGAGCACCCGGAGGAAACCCACGCGGACCAAAATGAGTATATATTAAAAAAAAACAATTAAATTTCTCAGTTTCAACATTTGATATGTTGTCTTTGTACTATTTTCAATAAAATATAGGGTTTCCATGATTTGCAAATTATCACATTCTGTTTTTATTTGCAGTTTACACAGTGTCCTAATTTTTTTTTGGCACTGGGGTGCCTATATCATGCTTTATAGAACAACACTGTTGAATTCTCCAGTCTGATTGGTCAGAAGGTGATGATACATTTTCTCTAACAGTAGGTCAGTGGTAACTTATAGTTACAACATTGGACTTCTCCTCAGGAAGTCATGGGTTCAAATCTCAGCACTGTTAACCTGCCATGACTGAGCCTGTGAGGTCCTTAATTCTCAAATGCTTAGTTATATGAAATGAGATAAATGTAAGCTGCTCTGGATAAGGGTATTTGCCCAATGTAGGTATCATATATGACAGATGTCAACAGTTCTGGTTGCAAGGTTTATATTAATGTGCTTGTTTGAATATTTTCTGTAGTAACAGTTAATTCACAGGGGATTTTATGGTGGGCTCTTCACACAATAAGGTTAGTAATAAACAGATCACAAATATGTTATTTAACAAAAGAAAGCATACAGTATAATCATTGATATGGTGATGCTTTCTACGAGTAGATGTTTATTTGTTTTCTACGACTGGAAGGTCTTCAGGATAGAGGAATTTCTGGGCTTTCTGGTTGCTAGTAAATTGATAGTAATAGTATAATTGTTAGAAATAAGATATAAATCATTCTGGGATTATAACAGTACAGATGGAAATCTTGAACAATGAAATTACTCAGTTATGGGTCTGTATATTAGTATACAGTACTAGGCAGTATATTAGGCACTAATATACTGAATTTTCACTCAAGAGCCTGAATCTTTCTCTAAAATATGACATGATTGTTTTAAGAGAAACGATATTTGTCACATTCATCACAACATGATCGAATAAAGAATAATTTCAGCTTTGCTGGTGGCGCATGAAGTCACTTTCTCTCTGTGTCTGGTGTCTGTTCCTGTTTTTTTTTTCCCCTTTTTTTTCAGATGCTTACTTAGATATCCGAAACAGCTGGACATTTGCAAGGATCTATAATTTTTTAAATGTGTCCCATTTAGCTTACATATAAACCCACCTTCATACATCCTTCATACATGCATTAGACCTTATCAAACAATTTAATGTGGACTTGTGCTACATTATTAGATCATTTAAACTTTTTGTTTAATTAAGTAAACGTCTGTTTTACATAAGGTTGTAGTGTTGTTTACCTTCACTATGCTTCAGGGTGGTTAAAATATGAGAAAAAAGTGGTTAAAATATGAGAATTGGAAAATAAAGTCAGACACTGGAAAAGTACAAGCAGGAAAACATACAAACTGGAAGCTATTTAGAATAAAAGTTTTTACTCTAAGTTACTTTTCTGTTATCAAATGGTCATTTATAGAGAGCAGAATGCTGTCAATGCAAACTATTTTAGTTTTTTTTTACCTCTTATTCCTTCCATTTTGCATTTCTCTGCATCTTTATCATCTTGTACTTCTGCCAGAGTGAGCTCCTTCATCTCCACCTGAGTAACTTTCTCAGCATCCATGGTCACTTACTTTCTGTGCTTTCTTATGTTTCGTTTCAACCAAATCCAGTGCCCGATGCCAGGCAGGGAGAAAAAAAAACAACAGATGAAAAGGACTTATGTAATTGCTATAATAGTTCTTTCCTCACAAGCTAAAACTTAAATCCATCTATGTCCACAGTGTTGGTGAGTACGGACAAGGATAGACAAGATCAAGGATTACAAAAAAAAAAAAAAATTGAAATAGAGAATCACCATTCAGAGAAATTCACAAATTGCTAAGCCTTAATACATACTGTATTCATCACCTGCCTTGAATGTTTCACACTTCCTCATCACACTTTTATACTAAGACACCATCCAGGCACTTCCCTCTTCCTTTCACTGTTGCATTTATTGGAGAAAATGTACTTATTGTCACTCTTTGTCAATAAGGATTCTTGGAATTGTCAATTTTCCTAATCAACTATTAGAAATGACCTCCATGACCAAAAAAAAAAAAAAGACCAACATATGACAACTCCAATTGTCCCGAGCACAGCAGCATCCCACAGGGTGCCTCTGAAAAATGCACCAAACTTGAGACGTTGTAAAGTCAGCACCCTGAACAACACTTGTGCATCTCTAATCAAAAGTGAATAGTGATAGTGCCACACAGGAAGTGGTTTATCGGTCACAGACAGGAAAACAAGCCAGAGAAGAACACTAGTTTGTACATTAGTGGTATCTGAGGCTCATGCAACAGTATAATACAGTAATCTCATGCAACTAAAGAGATCTACTCCATTGAGTAACTAGCTATCTCAATTAAAGCTGCTTTAATCGATACTAGAAGTGCTTGCTGACTTCGTCCAAAGCCAAGACATGCACACACACAGTACAGTAAGCAACAAAGAGATCAGCTCCATGTGTGAGCTTTGACTTGTTAACTCTAGATCGGGGTTCTCAACGTTTTCTACTTTAAGGCCCATCTATTCATACTTGTAACGAGCCGGGGCCCATTAAAAACTAGGAAAGCACTCAGAGAGCGCAGACCTCCATCAAGAATCCTTTAAAAAAAATCCGGGATCCAGAAGGTGATCCGGATCACCGCCAAAATTTAATGGATTGTTACTTGTGCCCAGTCACACCTCTGGAAAAAATTTCAGAGCAATCCGTTCATTACTTTTTCCGTAATGTTGCTAACAGACAAACAAACAAACAAACCAGCGCTCCTGAAAACATAACCTCCTTGGCGGAGGTAATAATAATAACTAGAATGCATTTCCAGAGAAAATGCGAAAGTGTGCTTGCCCAAGTGCGCTGCCATGACGACCCGGCAAGAGAGGCGACCGCACGCCCACACGACAAGTTTTGTGTCAACATGTGAAAGTTTGGCCAAGACACAAGGCGGATTCTCATACGGAGATGACAGATTGGCAAGGTTCTTTACAGGGACATCCCAGAGCATCACTAACATGAAAATGTGGATGTAATTCTAAATCCGTAAAGAGATATGACCCAAAACACGTTTTTGCTCATTGTGGCGCCCCTAGTGGCCAAATGACACCAAATTTGATGAGGATACATGAACTGGTGCCGAAAGTCATCTCAACAAATATGGTCTTGATACGTCAAAGCGTTTCTGAGATATGAGCCAAAATACATTTTTGCTAATTGTGACGCCCCTAGTGGCCAAATGACACCATATTTGATGAGGGTAGTTTGGATGGTGTCCAAAGTCATGCCACTAAATATGGTCTTGATACGTCAAAGCATTTCCGTGATATGAGCTCACTTCCTGTTTGGTGGCTTCGCCATCGAATTTGATTGGCTGCCACGGGCGAATGCTTCGATGTATGAGAGTGAAATGAATATCATTCATTAGGCATGGACTGGAGATCATGTGTGCCAAGTTTCGTGATGATCGGACAAAACATGCAGCCAGGGTCACTCTACCTTCACTTTGGACAAAATTCAAAATGGCGGAAAATCTAATTAGGCGGAGAATGACGCCATAGGGTGCGTTGGAATCGTCTAGCTCCAAGGATTCCAACGGCACCAGACTTATGAAAATCGGACATACGGATCAAAAGTTACGTGCATGAACGCATGTAAGACTGTGATCAGTTGGTGGCGCTACAGCGTGAGACATACCAACATGAAACTTGATGAAATCAATCAGGGTCCACTCCTCTATCAGTGTACCAAGTTTCATGACTTTACACCTTACAGTTTGGCCTACAGAAGGAAAAATCTGTTTTTTGCATCGCGCACCCATTCATTTAAATGGGGAAAAAATTAATCCTTTAAAAAAATCCGGGATCCAGAAGGTGATCCGGATCACCGCCAAAATTTAATGGATTGTTCCTTGTGCCCAGTCACACCTCTGGAAAAAATTTCAGAGCAATCCGCTAATTACTTTTTCCGTAATGTTGCTAACAGACAAACCAGCAAACAAACAAACAAACAAACCAACGCTACCGAAAACATAACCTCCTTGGCGGAGGTAAAGATCCCCAATTATTTTGGCTCATCTATTCTATTAGAATCTAATAATCTATTGTAAAGTGTATTAATGGAACACAACATCACTCCCTGTTACAGATGGGAGCCCAGGAATTAAATAAATGCAATAAAACAAACTGTTTTTAATTGTCGGTATTGTATTTAAAACTGTATGGATGTGCCAGAAGCCAAACCATGCATGCAGGGCATTCTCAGTCAAAAGGGATTAATGATCCAAAAGTGGAGTCTGGTTGATTAACACAAGAACTTATTGCCATGTTTGTGTACAGCAAACAAAAACCAAGAAGTACACTCAAAAGAAGTGGATATAGAAACCACTCAATGGGATTAGATCCTTATACGCTAACAATGAAGGATTTTTCCTCTGAGTTGGAAAATTATCCGTCTGTTGAGTTCCCCGACATCCCAAACTACCTGGTGCTGCAGACATCGTTCTACACGAACAAACAGATGAAAACCTGGAAGAGCATGGAGGAGTACAACTTTTTATATGTGTCTGGGTTAAAGATCTGGAAATCAGGACACTACAAGATAGACGGCAGTAGATGGATTGAAGTGCAGGAAGAGTGTTTATTAGCAGGCGTGATATTGACAAAAACAAAACACAAAGCAGAATATTTAAACAGTGTTATAAACATGGCTAGAAACCAACATGATGGCGATAATGATAATACTTCGCAAAGCCTCTGTGAAAACAGCTTCTGTTTTCTGTGCATGCTGATTGCATTCAGTATCAGGTGTTTCCCATAATGACTGGGTCCCGTGAGCACGCGCGGCCGCTCAAGCTGCAACAGGCTCAAGCGCGCAAAGGCATGACAGTCAAATGTTCACCTACTGTGTGACCACAACTATTAGCTCACGTGTATATCGCCACCAAAATGCCTCATTTTCATCTATAACCCATCGCAAAGCATCGGCAGCTGTAGTGTGACCGTAGCTTAATGAGGCGGATGTGACGTCGGATGCAACCCAGCAATTGTACCTTACTCCGAGTAAAAAATTAGCTTCAACTTGAAAAAAAATTCACGGCCCACTAGATGGCCCATTAGTGGGCCACGGCCCAATGGTTGAGAAACACTGATCTAGATGACGTATATTAGCAAAGCTTTAACATGACATCTTGGGGCATTTTGTCAGGCAGCCGAAACAAAGAAAGAGCTGTTCAAGTAAAATATTTTTGTTCGGTATTATCAGTATTCAGTATGAATACCAATTCCTGTCTCTTCTAGTTGAGATAATATTCATGTGAACTACAAAGGCAGCTTTAGAACTAGAAGGTCACTTGGTAGAGTCCATACCTCCACCAAGCCACATATTCAGATTTGCATCAAAATCTAATCAATTGTTCCTTGGCCCATGGATCACCTTTCTCAAAATTTTATCAAAATACATTTATGACTTTTTTAATTACGTTGGGAAAAGGCAAACAAACAAACAAACAGAGGCAAAAACAAAACTTCCTCCAACAAAGTTGATGGAGGTAACTAGTAGGAGCATTTTAAATGTAAGTAGTTTGCCAGTAAGATCAGTCTTAACAGATGTGCAAGCTCTGAACACTAACTCCGTTTTGTGCGACTAGAATAGATCTTGCATAAATTTTATAAAAATAAAACTGATTTTTTTAAAATGTGCTATATGTTTCCTTTCAGCTAATCTGATCCTCTATGATGAATTTGATGATGTAAAATAAGAAATATGCAAATACCCATTACCAGAATTGTTTATACACCATTATAGATCTTGTAGTGTAGTGTATTGTTTTATATTATATGGACAAGAGTGTTTTACTGGGAAATACGCCACTCGTATTTTTCATATGAGCTACATCTGGGACATGGAGAATCAAAAGTCAAGTCAAAGTCCTTCCAGTGCCAGGACCTGCTCTTCCCAGGCCGTCTCCTGTCCCACTACTAACCAGGCCCTTAAGATGCACTGGACAGTGCCAATCTCTGCATCAATAGCCCTTGACCTCTCGCCTATTATACAGCTAGGGTTACAGTGGAGGGCTAGTCCTCTGGTAACCGTGAGAGTTTGACTCCCCACTCACATCTGTATTGTAGCGTGCCTTACCAGACGGCAGTAGGTACCATTTTTATGATGGTCTTTGGTATGACTCGACCGTGAGTAGAACTCACAGTCTCCCAGTCGAGAGGTGGACACACTAATCACTAGGCCAGCTCGCAGTAGAGAGCCAAAACCATGACATAAATCTCTATGTTACTTGTGAGGAACTCAGTGAATTGTTTTGATAAATTTGGCACTTTTTATTTGTGAATGTGTCTATATAATAAAAAGAAAATCACACGTTGGCTTGAAGATATGAAGTTTATCTTCTCATTTTGAAAAACTCGCATTTTTCATACAAAATACATCGCGGATCTGAGTGACATTTAAATAATATTGGCTGGCGTTGAGTAGTATATAAGATATATTCCATTCAGCTAGCATGATACTGAACGAGTCGAAGACATGTTTGTTTACAAATTGTCACAGTCACTCACTAGAATGGAAGTTTTACGTCTCTGACACGTGATGTCATGTTGTCTTGACAACCATGCAATATCGTGAACCATATTCAGCGCTCATTCTCCGTTGGGTAGAGTGACATAATACACGTAGGATGAGCGATATACTAAAAATATTGCATGCTATCAAACCAAATGAATGAAACCTGCTAGAAGGGAATAGAATACATGTTTTTATTCCATCCAAAAAGTGTCCTGTGTGTATAATAATTCCTGATATTTGACTTCGATGAGGTCACTCCCAGTGTTTTCCTGCTGATTTGACGTGCATTGTCAAAATGGCAAACTGGTTCAAAATTATTTTGATTAACTTGCGTGTGTGTGTGTATGTGTATGTATACAGTGCCTTGCAAAAGTATTCATCCCCCTTGGTGTTTGTCCTGTTTTGTCACATTACAAGCTGGAATTAAAATGGATTTTGGAGGGTTAGCACCATTTGATTTACACAAAATGACTACCGCTTTAAAGGTGCACATTGTTGTTTTATTGTGACACAAACAATAATTAAGATGAAAAAACAGAAATCTGGAGTGTGCATAAGTATTCACCCACTTTCGTATGAAACCCCTAAATAAGAGCTGGTCCAAACAATTCACTTCATAAGTCACATAGTTAGTTGATTAAGATCCACCTGTGTGCAATCAAAGTGTCACATGATCTGTCACACGATGTCTGTATAAATCAACCTGTTCTGGAAGGACCCCGACTCTGCTACACTACTAAGCAAGTAGCATGAAAACCAAGGAGCGCTCTAAACATGTCAGAGACAAAGTTGTGGAGAAGTATAGATCAGGGTTGGGTTATAAAAAATATCCCAAACTTTGAATATCTCAGGAGGTGCCATTAAATTCATTATAGCAAAATGGAAAGAATATGGCACCACTACAAACCTGACAAGAGAAAGCCGCCCACCAAAACTTACAGACCGGGCAAGGAGGGCATTAATCAGAGATGCAACAAAGACACAAAAGATAACACTAAAGGAGCTGCAAAGATCCACAGCAGAGATGGGAGTATCTGTCCATAGGACCACTTTAAGCCATACACTGCACAGAGTGGGGCTTTATGGAAGAGTGGCCTGGGTTGTTTACCTGGGTTCTCTTTATCTACTTTTAGGGCTTATGTGAAAATCTGATGATGTTTTAGGTCATATTTATGCAGAAATATAGAAAATTTGAAAGGGTTCACAAACTTTCAAGCACCACTGTAGCAGGTAAGTTATCTGTGGCATAACTTGAAAATTGCTGTACGCCAACGCAATCCATCTAACTTGAAGGAGTTGGAGCAGTTTTTCCTTGAGGAATGGGCAAAAATCCCAGTGGCTAGATGCGCTAAGCTAATAGAGACAGACCCCAAGAGACTTGCAGCTGTAATTGTAGCAAAAGGTGGCTCTATAAAAGTATTGACTTTGGGGGGGTGAACACCTATGCACACTCCAGATTTCTGTTTTTTCATCTTATTGTTTGTGTCACAATAAAAAAACAATGTGCACCTTTAAAGCTGTAGGCATGTTGTGTAAATCAAATGGTGCTAACCCTCCAGCAATCCATTTTAATTCCAGCTTGTAATACAACAACACAGGACAAACACCAAGGGGGATGAATATTTTTGCAAGGCACTGTGTGTGTGTGTGTGTGTGTGTGTGTGTGTGTGTGTGTGTGTGTGTGTGTGTGTGTGTATATACACACAATCCCAATTCCAAAAAAGTTTGGACACTGTCTAAAACATGAATAAAAACAGAATGTGAAGCTTTGCAAATCATGGAAACCATACATTTCATTGAAAATAGTACAAAGACAACATATCAAATATTGAAAGTGAGAAATTTTATGTTTTTTTGAAAAATATATGCTCATTTTAAATTTGATGTCAGCAACACGTTTCAAAAAAGTTGGGACAGGGGCATGATTACCACTGTGTTGTATCACCTCTACTTTTAACAACACTCTGTAAACGTTTAGGAACTGAGGAGACCAATTACTTTAGTTTTGAAAGAGAAATGTTGTCCCATTTATGCTGGATATACAATTTCAGTTGCTCAACAGTTTGGGGTCTTCTTTGTCATATTTTGCGCTTCAAGACAGGTCTGGACTGCAGGCAGGCCAGTTTAGCACCTGGACTCTTTTACTACAGAGCCATGCAGTTTTAATATGTGCAGAAAGTGGTGTGGCATTGTCTTGCTGAAAGAAGGAAGGCCTTTCCTGAAAAAATATTTTGTCTGGATGGCAGCATATTGCTCTGAAATGTGTATATCATTCAGCATTAATGATGCCTTCCCAGATGTACAAGCTCCCCATGTCATTAGATTAGATTAGATAAAACTTTATTGATCCCTTTGGCAGGGTTCCCTCAGGGAAATCAAGATTCCAGCAGCATCATTACAGATAAACAGAGAAAAGAAATAGAGAAAAACTTCTAGATAAATTAAAATAAATTAAGTATTTACATATACAAATATAAAAGAATAAGATATGGAAAAGAGAGGAAGGGGGAGGGGGGAGAAGTGGGGTTAGAGTAAGTGTGTGTGTGTGTGTGTGTGTGTGTGTGTGTGTGTGTGTGTGGTGGGGGGGGGGAAGCAGGAAAGATATTGCACTTTATATTGCACATTGTCCAGTATTGCTTATTGTTAGGCTAGGCTACTGCTTCTTCCCGTCCTCTGTCCTCCTGTTACCCCTCCTCCCCCCAGAGAGGAGTTGTACAGTCTGATGGTATGAGGGACAAAGGAGTTTTTGAGTCTGTTCATCCTGCACTTGGGAAGGGGCATTCTGTCACTGAACAGGCTCCTCTGGTTGCTGATGACGGTGTACAGAGGGTGACTGGCATCGTCCATGATGTTCAATAGTTTGTCCATAGACCTCTTCTCTGTCACCGTCACCAAAGAGTCCAGCTTCATGCCGACCACAGAGCCGGCCCGCCTGATCAGTTTGTCCAGCCTGGATGTGTCCTTCTTGGATGTGCTGCCCCCCCAGCACACCACGGTGTAAAACAGGACACTGGCGACCACAGACTGATAGAACATCCACAGGGGTTTCCTGTAGATGTTAAAGGACCGCAGCCTCCTAAGGAAGTATAGCCTGCTCTGTCCCTTCCTATATAAGTGATTGGTGTTGCAAGTCCAGTCCAGCTTGCTGTCCAGCCACAGCCCGAGGTACTTGTAGGAATCCACAGCCTCCACCTCGACTCCCTCAATCAGAACTGGTCGTGACCTTGGTCTGGACCTCCCAAAGTCAATGACCAGCTCCTTAGTCTTCGAGGTGTTGAGCTGCAGATGGTTCCTGTTGCACCACACAGCAAAGTCCTTCACCAGGCTCCTATACTCCTCCTCTCTGTCATCACTGATACACCCAACAATGACTGTGTCATCGGCAAACTTCTGAATGTGACACAGCTCCGAGTTGTAGCAGAAGTCCCCGGTGTACAGGGTGAAGAGAAGAGGGGCCAGCACCGTGCCCTGGGGTGCTCCGGTGCTGCTAATTACAGTGACAGACGTGATGTCCTTCAGCCTGACGTACTGCGGCCTGTCAGTGAGGTAGCTGGAGATCCAGGTGACTAGGCAGAGGTCCACTCACATCCTGTTCAGTTTGTCCTGAAGCAATAGGGGCTGGATGGTGCTGAAGGCACTCGAGAAGTCCAAGAAGAGGATCCTCACTGTGCCATTTCCCTTATCCAGATGCGAGTGGGCTCGGTGTAGCAGGTAGAGGATGGAGTCTTCCACACCAACACCTGCCTGGTACGCAAACTGCAGACAGTCCTGGGCATGTTGTACCTGGAGTCTGAGGAGGCTGAGGAAGAGTCGCTCCAACATTTTCATCAGATGTGAAGTGAGCGCCACCGGTCGGAAGTCGTTCAGCTCGCTGGGCCGATTCTTTTTGGGAACTGGAACAATACATGATGTCTTCCAGAGGGTTGCCACTCTCCCCAGCTGCAGGCTGAGGTTGAAGATGCGTTGGAGTGGTTCACCCAGTTCAGCAGCGCAGGTCTTCAGTAGTCGTGGACACACCTTGTCCGGGCCTGCTGCTTTCCTGGGGTGAAGCTTCCTCAGTTGACCTCTGACCTGGTCTGCAGTAACACATAGAGGAGTCTGTGTTGAGGTGGGGGAGGAGGGGGAGGAGGGGGCTGCTGTGATGACTGGGGGGAGGTGGGTTGAGGGAAGAAGGAGAGATGGCTGCAGTGAGGGAGAGGGTGGGGGGGACATGGGCTGGGTGAACCGATTGAAGAAGTCATTCAACTCTTTCGCCCTCTCCACTGTCCCCTCAACGACTGTGGTCTTTGTATTGTGGCCTGTGATGGTTTTCACACCTTCCCAGACCTCCCTCATGCTGTTCTCCTTCAGCTTCTGCTCCACCTTTCTCCTGTAGCTGTCCTTAGCTTCCCTCACGCAGCATTTCACCTCCTGCTGTGCTGCTTTCATCGCCTCCCTATTCCTGCTCCTGAAGGAGGCCTTCTTCCTGTTGAGGACAGCTTTGACTTCCTGTGTTACCCATGGCTTGTTATTAGGGCAACACCATACAGTCTTAACGGGGGAGACCACGTCTGCACAGAAGTTGAGGTAATCTGTCAGACAATGTGTCAGCCCCTCTATGTCCTCACAGTGTGGGCTAAGCAGCACATCCCAGTCTGTGATGTCATAGCAGTCTCTGAGGGCATCTTCCATTTCAGGGGACCACCTCCTGATGGACCTAGTTGTTGCAGGCTGCCTTTGAACCAGGGGGGTGTACTTTGGCTGTAGAAGAACCAGGTTGTGGTCAGACTTCCCTAGTGGGGGGAGGGGTGTGACACTGTATGCATCCCTCACATTAGCATACAGCAAGTCAATTGTCCTGTTGTTCCTTGCTGGACAATCCACAGCCTGGTAAAAAGCAGCCAAAGTAGAGTCCAAAGTAGCATGATTAAAGTCCACAGAAATGATGATAAATGCCTCAGCGTGCTGTGTCTGCAGCTTTGTTGTGAGAGTGAATCGTCTCACATGCAGCGGCTGCGTCTGCCCTCGGAGGGATGTAAACACAGATGGTGATCACGTGACTGAACTCCCTCAGCAGATAATATGGCCACAGGCTAACGGCTAGCAGCTCCAAGTCCGGGCAACATAAAACTGTCTTTACGGAGCTATGTCCTGGGTTACACCAGCGGTTGTTAACATAAATGATGAGTCCCCCACCTTTGCTTTTCCCATGTGTTAGTGTCTCTGTTGGCTCTCATAGCAGGGAATCCCTGCAGGTCCACGTTAGCATCCGGTACAAGGTGTGTTAGCCATGTCTCCGTAAAGATAAATAAGCTGCTCTCCCGATAAATCCGCTGGTTGTTCAGAGCGGAAAGCTCGTCGACTTTATTTGGCAGTGAGTTCACATTCCCCATGATAACAGAGGGAATGGATGGTTTGTAGCGCCGCCGGTTGTCCACTAGCCTAGCCTTTAGCTTAGCTCCAGCTTTGCAGCCCCTGGGTTTCCTTCTCAGCTCCGCCGGGATGGGGTGTCATATCCCGGCTCGTCCCATTGTTTTCAGGGCCAGCAGCTCCTCTCTCGAATAAGTGAGAAAACTGGCTCCTGGTTGCATGTTAAAGTTAAATATATCCATGTTATATAGTAAAACACACTATGTATTCGTAAGAAGAGCAAAAAAGTAAAAAAAAGGTGGAAAAAAAGACGTTTAAAGAGCTAAAAACTACAGAGCTACTGGAGAGGCAGCCATCTCACACAGCGCCGGTGTAAAGCCCTAATGCCCCCTCATACCATCACAGATGCTGGATTTTGAACTGTGCACTGACAACAAGCCAGATGGTCCCTCTCCTCTTTAGTCTGGAGGATGTTGCATCCATGATTTCTAAAAATAATTTCTACTTTTGATTCGTCAGACCTCGGGACAATTTTCCACTTTGCCTCAGTCCATCATAAAAGAGCTCGGGCCCAGAGAAGGTGGCGGTGATTCTGGATATTGTTTATATCTGGTTTTAACTTGCATTTGTGGATGCAGTAATGAACTTCTTTTCACAGACGATGGTTTTCTGAAGTGTTCCTGAGCCCATACAGTGATTTCCACTACAGACATGTGTCTGCTTTTAATGCAGTGTCGCCTGAGGCCTGAAGATCACAGGCATCTAATGTCAGTTTTCAGCCTTGTCTCTTGCATACAGAGATTTCTCCAGATTCTCTGAATCTTTTAATGATATTACATACCATAAATTATGTGACCCACAAATTCTTTGCAATTTTACGTTGCATTGTTTGCCCATGCAGTCTTTCACAGAGCGGTGAACCCCTCGCCATCTTTATTTCAAGAGACTCTGCTTCTCTGGGATGCTCTTTTTTATAACCAATCATCTTACTGACCTGTTGCCAATTAACCAAATTAGTTTTTTTTAGAATTACACAACTTTTTCAGTCTTTCGTTGCCCCTGTCCCAACTTTTCTAAAACATGTTGCTGACATCAAAGTCAAAGTGAGTATATATTTTTCAAAAAACAATACAATTTCTCAGTTTCAACATTTGATATGTTGTCTTTGTACTATTTTCAATGAAATATAGGGTTTCTATGATTTGCAAATCTTCACATTCTGTTTTTATGTTTTACACAGTGTCCCAACTTTTTTGGAATTGGGGTTGTGTATATATATATATATATATATATATATATATATATATATATATACACATACACAGGATATTTCAAAAAATGTGATATCGTTTCACAATCTAATAACTTTGCCAATTCTCATTCAATTGACCTTTTATTTTAACAGCATGTGTGGAAACAGGTCAAAATTTTATGTTTAATGTTTTTATCTTTTTAGGTATAGAAATGCCATTCACTGGAAAAGAAGAGGCGTTTTGTGTGTTAGAGGACGCTCGAACACAGTCGAACAAGACTGTGCAGTGTGTATTTATGAGATCATTCTCTAAAAATGCACCAGCTGCAATGCAGATTTGGACACGGCACAAAAAGTTCAAAGATGAAGGCTGTCTGTGCAGGGCAAAAGGATCTGGACGACCACCAGCATCGGAAGATATTGTTGAGCGGATTCACGAATATTGAAAATTTGTGAAATTGTTCATGGAATCCACACACCTTTAAATTTCTCATTCAAATTTTGAGGAATAAATCTTATATTGCTCAACATTAAGCTTGTTCACTTTCATTTGACTAGACTATGTAGTTTCTGGGATATTTACATCTCAAATAACATCACATTTTTTGAAACACCCTGTGTATGTATATATAAAATTTGTGCAGGTGTCCATATGAAGAACATTTTCACTGCTCGCAGATAAACTTCATGTATCTTCACGCAACCGTGTAATATCCTCTCTGTATTACATTATAGACTCGTAGTGCAATATTGCTAATCCACATGCTCTATTGTGTACTTATACTAATCTTATAGAGCATGTCCTCTTTCTAAACTACAAATGTCTACAGTAATAAACCGAGCTACATTAACTTTTACTGATTGGTCAGAAGGTGTCAAGTAATTTTCTACAACAGCAACTCTGACAATAGTGCTAGTTGTGCTTCAAATCACAGGTTTCTATTCATGAGCTTTATTCTAAATCTGTTATCTTTTGGATACTAATGCTCACTTGCCGTGAACTGAGGTGGAGGGCCAACAATAATTCAACGACAACAATAAATAGATTAAAATACATAGAAGAAGAAGCCTTTATTTGTCACATATACAATTTAGACCCACACTATCAGGTGTGCTTTGGAATTCTGTATAGTTGCCTCAAGTTGCTTTGAAAATGTCCCATCTTAAAGTGCTAACAGTCAGACCTCATTAAAGCTGATATGTTGGCAATATATTGGCGATTTAGTCACGTCAAACTCAAGGGAGTTTTTGTAGTGTTTTATATACACTATACAGCGACACCTGACCATCACGCTCGTACTGCACTGTCCCGTAAACTGTTGCCACAAAACTGGAAGCACATAATTGTTTAGAATGTCTTTGTATCCTGTAACATTACAATTTCCCTTCACTGGAACCAAGAGGCCCAAACCTGTTCCAGCATGACAATGCTCCTGTGCACAAAGCACACTCCATGAAGACATGGTTTGTCAGGTTTGGTGTAAAAGAACTCGAGTGGCCTGCAGAGCCTTGACATCAACCCCACTGAACCTGATGGTCAGGTGTCCACAAACATTTGGCCATACTGTGTATTTAAGGAAGTTATTAAGTTCTGAATTTTGATACATTTTGGGCATAATCACACACTTGATAATTGCTTTCATAATAATAATAATAATAATAATACACACCAACACTGTCTTCTCATATACCTTTATAAAAATATTTTCATTAAATACCAGTGAGTCACTCCTGGGACTGAATCATAGAAATGTGGGATAATTCTATACTGCACCATGATCTTGAAACTGTCCTCATTCATTTTTTTTTTTGTCGTTCACATCTCTTTCATCATCACTTATATTTATATTACAATGCCTTACTTTCATAGTTAAAAGTAATTAAACCCATAGTAGTTAAACACAGCCCAGTTACATCCTTCAAACCATACTGGCATTCAATGATATAAGTTGAGCTTCATACAAAACGGATTAATAGTGGTAAAACAATAAAAGCATCGCAACACCACTGTTTAAATCCCATCCTTTCCTCCATCACATACAAAAGTCCACACTGGCTCCCTCTTCCTTTCATTCCATATTATTTATCCTCTCAGGCACCGTACACACTCTCATTGCTGTAGGTCATGTACAGGAACAGGTCCTCCTCATGGTGTTCCTGAAACACACACAGACATGGAAATCATTATCTCACCAAAAAATACAAGCTCACTGACCACAGTAAAAAGCGTTGTAAATTTCACAGAGCAGAACAGCTTTAGAAACGTGTCACTGTAAGACTTTAGGTACTTAAAACCAGTATAACCCCCCCCCCCAAGCAGGGGTATAAATATCAAGCAGTTGCGATTTGTAGTTGCTGAGAAAAGTGCTACGAAAATTTTGTAAATCCATGCTATATATTTCATAAATACAGTCAGTCAGTAAACAGGAAGTTGATGTGCAATAGACCTGAAAACAGAATACATGGTATAGAACCCCAAGCTGAAGCTCAGTACCAAATATCAAGCAGTTGTGATTTGTAGTTGCTGAGAAAAAAGTGTTATGAACATTTTGTAAATCCATGCTATATGTTTCGTAAATACATTAAGTCAGTAAACAGGAAGTCGATGTGGGACAGACCTGAGAATGGTATACACGGTATAGAACCCCAAGCTGAAGCTCGGTACCAAATATCAAGCAGTTGTGATTTGTAGTTGCTGAGAAAAGTGTTATGAACATTTTGTAAATCCGCACTATATGTTTCGTAAATACAGTCAGTCGGTAAACAGGAAGTCGATGTGGGACAGACCTGAGAACGGTATACATGGTATAGAACCCCAAGCTGAAGCTCCGTACCAAATATCAAGCAGTTGTGATTTGTAGTTGCTGAGAAAAGTGTTACGAAAATTTTGTAAATCCATGCTATATGTTTCATAAATACATTAAGTCAGTAAACAGGAAGTCGATGTGCGACAGACCTAAAAATGGTACACACGGTATAGAACCCCAAGCTGAAGTTTGGTACCAAGTGGCTATGATTTGTGGTTGCTGAGAAAAAGGGAGTTTTGGATGGACGGAAATACAGAGATACGGACGGACAGACAGAGGTTAAAAAAAAAAAAAAAAACCAGTATACCCACCCAGCCCTCCTTTGAAGTGGGGGTGGTATAATAATTTGATGATCTGAGAACTTAAAAACAACAACAAGTGATATCTTTGCATTTTTGAAGTATTTGGATAATGAGGATAATTCCATGTGTTATATTCACACACAAAAAAGTTAAAAATTAAAAGTAGCTCCTACTGTAAATGAAGCAGTAGCCTTTATTTGTCACATGTACACTCAAAACACAGCAAAATTCCTCCTCTGCATTTAACCCATTTGACACAGTGAACACACAAGTGAGTAATGAGCACACACACATACCCAGAGCAGTGGGCAGCTACTGTATGCTACAGCACCCGGGAGCAGTTGGGGGTTAGTTGCTTTGCTCAAGGGCACCTCAGCCATGATACAGTACAGAGGAAGGGGAAAGTGCTGTTCATTCACTCAATTCCCCTCACATTTTTCCTGCGAGTCCTGGGACTCAAACCAGCGACTCTTTGGGTCCAAGGCTGCTTCTCTAACCTTCAGGCTATGGCTGCCCCACGGCCAATTTAAGAGTTATTCACAGAGCATTCTGGCACTAAAAACAGGTCCTAAGTCTGCAAAGAACTCACTCCAGAGGACATCAATAAGAACAAATCATGAACAATACTAAATGGCTGTGGCTGGCAACTAACAGCACAATAATGTTGCAGGACTGCAGCAGTATTTCAGTAATTGTGGAGTAAGCCATTCGGTCACCTCGACAGTTATTCTGCAAAGATGAACTGCAAATACATCAGTGAATGCTGTATATACACTAGTATTTGCCTTAGGCTGAGATCAATCAACATACAGATATATTCACTTCTTAGCTCTGTAACACTGATGAGGTTTGTTCTTTTGAGGAGGAAAGTATACATCATAAGTCCTCACACTTAGCTGGCAGGCTTCTTGCGAACAAAAGAGGAACATAGAGGCATCTATGTCCCCCCCGTGTGCTCAATGCGCTGAAGTTAAAAAAAAAAAAAAGACGTCATTCTGATCTGCAAATTACCACTTCCAAGGTAGGTCAAATGGACACATACACACACACAAATATATCCATCCATCCATTATCCGTAAAGTTACTTCTTAAAAATAAGAAGCGAGTGTGACAGTAAAAGTGTCCAGAAGAACTGTGGCTGATTTTGCAAGATGCTCAGTAAGACCTACAGCTCATTTCCTTATAAAACTGCACTCATTGGACCCGAGACTACTATTTATTTTTTAAGCAAAGGGTTGTCTATCCATTCATTATCCATAGCCGCTTATCCTGTGTACCGGTAGGGTCGCAAGCAAGCTGGAGCCTATCCCAGCTGACTATGTGCGAGAGGCGGGGTACACCCTGGACAAGTTGCCGGATCATCACAGGACTGACACATTTGCCCCTTTTCCACCAAAGCAGTTCCAGGGCTGGTTCGGGGCCAGTGCTTAGTTTGGAACCGGGTTTTCTGTTTCCACTGACAAAGAACTGGCTCTGGGGCCAGAAAAACCAGTTCCAGGCTAGCACCAACTCTCTGCTGGGCCAGAGGAAAGAACCGCTTACGTCAGCGGGGGGGGTGGAGTTGTTAAGACCAACAACAATCGCAAGACCGCGAAAGGTTGCCATTTTTAAGTGACGAGAAGCAGCAGCTGTACAAACGAAGTCATCCATTATTGTTGTTGTTATTGCTGCTTCTTCTTCTCCATGCTGTTGTTGCTTCGATGTTCGCGCCAAGGTTTATGCAAATGCAGCGACGTAACTGACGTATACAGCGACGTAATGACGTGGCTCCCCTTAGCACCCCGAGCTATGGAAAAGTAAACTGGTTCTCAGCTGGCTCACAAGTTGAACGAGTTGTGAACCAGCACCAGCACTGGCCCCGAAACAGCCCTGGAACTGATTTGGTGGAAAAGGGGTAATAGAGACAAACAACCATTCACACTCACATTCACACCTACGGTCAATTTAGAGTCACCAGTTAACCTAACCTGCATGTCTTTGGACTGTGGGGGAAACCGGAGCACCCGGAGGAAACCCACGCAGACACGGGGAGAACATGCAAACCCAACACAGAAAGGCCCTCGTCGGCCGCTGGGCTCAAACCCAGAACCTTCCTGCTGTGAGCCAACAATGCTAACCACTACACCACCGTGCCGCCCCCTATAGTATACATATATAAAATATACATAGGTGATTATAGAAAATCATGTGCACTGATTATTGAAAAATAATCCTAATTTCTTGACCAATCAGTGCACATGATTTTCTATAATCACCTATGTATATTTTATATATGTATACTATAGGGGGCGGCATGGTGGTGTAGTGGTTAGCATTGTTGGCTCACAGCAGGAAGGTTCTGGATTTGAGCCCAGCGGCCGACGAGGGCCTTTCTGTGTTGGGTTTGCATGTTCTCCCCGTGTCTGCGTGGGTTTCCTCCGGGTGCTCCGGTTTCCCCCACAGTCCAAAGACATGCAGGTTAGGCTAACTGGTGACTCTAAATTGACCGTAGGTGTGAATGTGAGTGTGAATGGTTGTCTGTGTCTATGTGTCAGCCCTGTGATGACCTGGTGACTTGTCCAGGGTGTACCCCGCCTTTCGCCCGTAGTCAGCTGGGATAGGCTCCAGCTTGCCTGCGACCCTGTAGAAGGATAAAGCGGCTAGAGATAATGAGATGAGATGAGACTTCAAAAGTGCATGTAATAACGGTGCAGTTCAGGCTTGTCACTTATCAATGCCGACTCACATAAAATATTTTGTTTTGAAATAGATAAAATAAATCCCAATTCCACCTTACCTTTGAATAGTTTTAGACCCAACTTCATAGTATTTTTAGTGCTTTTAGGATTCACAGCATTTTGTTTCATAATTTGTAATTCTTCCTCATTTACGGTGACGAAGTGATTGGCCGCTACTTTGCTGAGTCGCTCGAGGTGATTATTGAAAAATAATCCTAATTTCTTGACCAATCACCTCGAGCGACTCAGCAAAGTAGCGGCCAATCACTTCGTCACCGTAAATGAGGAAGAATTACAAATTATGAAACAAAATGCTGTGAATCCTAAAAGCACTAAAAATACTATGAAGTTGGGTCTAAAACTATTCAAAGGTAAGGTGGAATTGGGATTTATTTTATCTATTTCAAAACAAAATATTTTATGTGAGTCGGCATTGATAAGTGACAAGCCTGAACTGCACCGTTATTACATGCACTTTTGAAGTCTCATCTCATCTCATTATCTCTAGCCGCTTTATCCTTCTACAGGGTCGCAGGCAAGCTGGAGCCTATCCCAGCTGACTACGGGCGAAAGGCGGGGTACACCCTGGACAAGTCGCCAGGTCATCACAGGGCTGACAGACACAGACAACCATTCACACTCACATTCACACCTACGGTCAATTTAGAGTCACCAGTTAACCTAACCTGCATGTCTTTGGACTGTGGGGGAAACCGGAGCACCCGGAGGAAACCCACGCGGACACGGGGAGAACATGCAAACTCCACACAGAAAGGCCCTCGCCGGCCACGGGGCTCGAACCCGGACCTTCTTGCTGTGAGGCGACAGTGCTAACCACTACGCCACCATGCCGCCCTAAATTATAAATGTAATATTTAAAAAAAAAAAAAAAAGATCAGAATATTTCATTACAAATTCTATAAATAAATTTTGTCTCAAAGGTTGCATATTATGAAAAACTCACTTTTTCGTTGCTTGTGCGCAAACATTTGGATATCTGGTGTGTCTGTCTACCAACCTACAAACTCTGAAATAAGACACAGTCAGTTTCTTTTGGCTGCATATTTCAGTAAACCTGTGCTTCAACAAGCTGTTCAGATTTCGCTCCCCTTTCTATGTCACAAGTGGAGCTCATTAGGATTATAGATGACTTGCAACCATGTGATCAAAATGTGTTACTGTACGTCATGAGCGTCTGCCATGATGGTGGATATACAAAGCAGCGAGGATGGCAGCCGCTGAAAGAGTGTCCATAAACAATGCTTAATTTTCTCAGTATAACCATGATTTGAACGATCAAGCGAAGATTCGATACAAAGAGAAGATAGATACACTACCGTTCAAAAGTTTGGGGTCACCCAGACAATTTTGTGTTTTCCATGAAAAGTCACACTTTTATTTACCACCATAAGTTGTAAAATGAATAGAAAATATAGTCAAGACATTTTTCTGGCCATTTTGAGCATTTAATCGACCCCACAAATGTGATGCTCCAGAAACTCAATCTGCTCAAAGGAAGGTCAGTTTTATAGCTTCTCTAAAGAGCTCAACTGTTTTCAGCTGTGCTAACATGATTGTACAAGGGTTTTCTAATCATCCATTAGCCTTCTGAGACAATGAGCGAACACATTGTACCATTAGAACACTGGAGTGAGAGTTGCTGGAAATGGGCCTCTATACACCTATGGAGATATTGCACCAAAAACCAGACATTTACAGCTAGAATAGTCATTTACCACATTAGCAATGTATAGAGTGGATTTCTGATTAGTTTAAAGTGATCTTCATTGAAAAGAACAGTGCTTTTCTTTCAAAAATAAGGAAATTTCAAACGCTACGTTCACACTGCAAGGCTTAATGCTCAATTCCGATTTTTTTGTGAAATCCGATTTTTTTGTGAGGTCGTTCACATTAACAAATATATGCGACTTGTATGTGATCCTCAGTATGAACGAAAAGCGACCTAAAAGTGTTCCGCATGCGCATTGCAGGATACGACGACGTCACACGCAGTGAGCATGGCCAGTGTTTACGGAAGTAACCTAAAGTTTCCTGTGTATGACAGTAGCCAGCATGGAGTACCTGGCGATGATGCAGTTGTTGTTGCGACGGAGCCAGAACATGCACAATAGTCTGATGTTAAGGAGGAGGTTGAGAAGGAAGAGGGCAAGGGTTTTGGCTCAGGCGTTCTGCGGGGTAGTGACTGCAACCTCCATTCAAAGGAACATCAAAACCATGTTGTTGTAACTTTTTTTGAGAGACCCGCCACCTACTTCAGCGCAGAATAGTGACGTTTGTGGCTTGTTGATGACGTGTAAGTCGGATGAATGCGACCTGGCGGTTCAGACTGAAGTCGCATATGAAAAGATCGGATAGGAATCGGAATTAGGACCACATATCCAAACGGCCTGGGTCGGATTTGAAAAAAATCGGATCTGTGTCGTTCATATTGTCAATAAAAGATCGGATACAGGTCACATACGGGCGAAAAAATCGGATTTGAGTCACTTCAGCCTGCAGTGTGAACGTAGTGAAAGTGACCCCAAACTTTTGAACGGTAGTGTATGTGTGGTTTTGGGCCATGTTATTTTAAAAAAGTCAGACTTTTCTGAAGATAAGACCCATTGAGTACCCAGATATCGCGTTTTATCTGGCTCGGCTGCCGAAGAATCAACTCCGATCTTGGCTGAAACATAGCCCATTTTCTGACTGGGTGCCCAGTCTAGATTGTTTCTATCATATAATTTTGCTGGCACTCCTAGAAGCAAAATGGTGATACATGTGTTAAAATTATAACAATGACCGAGTGAACCACGACAAGAGAACGCTCATTTTATAGCAAAATTTCAGCAACACGAAATAAAATTCTTCCATGATCTTATCGAGAAAGCTTTTGATTCTCATCTGAGATAAAATGATTACTGCAAACACGAGCTGGGTTGGTTTTAGCCTCTGTTAGATCAGCCCTGCCAATGCTGTTCAGCCGTGCTCGTCTCCTCTCCGTACTAAGCCTCAGAGTTTCCTCGCTCTCTTTACGAATCAATTCTAAAAAAAATCGGAATGTGCCACGGTCACGAGTCCTGTTGTGACCACAACCATATACAGCACAAAGATATGGCGTAGCTAAAAGAACGCTTAAAGCAGTGGACAAACAAAGAGAGTTGCGCACGCGTGAATATGTTTCGTATGGACTGTCGCTTGGCCCCCGCATTTGTATCACCACCGACATCCGGGTTTCGAGTTTGCTTTGACGTCACTTGCAAGTTAAGGATACCACCTCCTCATCGGAGTATCTCCACTCACGGCTTGAGAACTTCCCTTTTGAATGAATATTCATGAGGAACGTGCTACCTGATTGGAAGAGGGGGATGGGGTGAGCAATGGCTCATTATCATTTAAAGGAACAGACGCTCAAATTAGCTGTTTTGAACAAAACAGGGTGATTTATCCTTGACCAAAGCATGTCACAGACTTTTCATAAAGACCTCAGGGAACGGGGTCGACTTGTGGAAAAGGGGTATCATATGACACCTTTAAAGCTTTTCTCAGAGTCAATGAAACTCCAGCTTCTTCAACACCAACACACTGTCACGTTAAAAGGGAACTGAAGTCATTTTTAAACTTGCTTTATTTCTTAATTAGCATGTTATTCAATTACATTTTCAGTTTTATTAACCTTATATCGTGACTCGTATTGGCATATTATATTATACTTATCGGCCTTTAGCCATGTTGAATGTAGTTCGCATGGTCCACGGCAGGCGTCGCTTATCCGCACAATCTTCACGAGACTTGCGCGAGACTTCAAACGTGAAGTGTCAGCGCCGTCATTTTGAAAACTGTTTACATAGCGGCCAGATCGCCATATCATTCCAATTTAGATTCATTTCAAGATTTGACAGCTTCATCAGTGACGGAGATTATTCCATACGACTTCGAACCAAGGTGGAGTAGAGAAGAGTTGGAAAGACGACAGGATAAGAACTAGTCCGTCACGCTGGTATTTACATCATGACTGTCGCACAATTAAAAATAATTCAAAATAATAAATACATATTATACTGAGTGCATTTCCCTTGTAATCCTCACTAAGGTTTCGGACAGCACTACAAAATGGCGTCCCCACCATATAGTGCTCTATATCAGTGATTCTCAACCGGGGGTCCGCGGACCCCTAGTGGTCCATGGTGTAATTGCAAGGGGTCCGTGAAAATAAAATATCTTTTAAAAATAAAAATTTTGTTCAAATGTGACTGAGACCTTTATCTAGCTAAACTACAGAGTTGTATAATATATAAAATATAAGATATATAAAAATATTTGCAGGAAGCTGATGTGGTAAAACTCATTAACTTGCAAGGTTCCGGTTGGCGCTCAAAATTAAGCTAATATTACAAACCTCACTACACCACACGCAAGTGGCACAAAAACAGAAGTGAGGATGCTTTGCTTTGATAACACACACACACACACACACACACACACACACACACCATCTGCCTCTACAGATAAAACCAAGACTTAATTACATAATTATTATATTATTGCTTAATTATATATTATATTCACTGAGATTTCATACTTATGTTTGTTTTTGTTCTTGAAGAGTGCATAAAAAATCTGTTTCATTACATTCATATTTCTGAAAGCTACTATATAAAAGTTCTGTTTTGTTACATAATGTTCAGAAGATGCTGCATAAAATTTATGCAGATAGGATATTTATGCCATAAATATCCTGTTTTGTTACATCTGGAAACTATGTTGTTGTGTTGTGAATAGAGTGAATAAATGCCATAATGCAATTTAAAATGCAGTTTCTGCTGTTTCTATCAAATTGCACCCTAGCCTCCAGATCGGGTGGGGGGTGGGGGTCCTCAGGGTCGATCAAAAATATGCAGGGGGTCCAGGACCCCAAAAAGGTTGAGAACCACTGCCCTATATAGTGAATAGGGAGCGATTTCGGACACAGGGAAAACTTCCGGCTTGATTACGTCAGCATTTGAAAGAGGGCGCGCATGTCTTTTGACAACTTTGGCAGATGTTGGTGACTTTGATTTCCGCTGTACGTTTTACTTCCGTCCTAAGAAGTCTCGCACAGGTCTCGGCGAATCTCGTTTACGGCCGTTGCTTTGACATACGGACTGATATATTACATAGCATATTTCGAACACTCATAACTCGCTATAGCAGCGACAAAATAGCTCTCAAAAATGCATTTCTATATTTTATAAAATGAGATAAATAGAATTTTGATCAGGGTGGCACGGTGGTGTAGTGGTTAGCGCTGTCACCTCACAGCAAGAAGGTCCTGGGTTCGAGCCCCATGGCCGGCGAGGGCCTTTCTGTGTGGAGTTTGCATGTTCTCCCCGTGGGTTTCCTCCGGGTGCTCCGGTTTCCCCCACAGTCCAAAGACATGCAGGTTAGGTTAACTGGTGACTCTAAATTGACCGTAGGTGTGAATGTGAATGGTTGTCTGTGTCTATGTGTCAGCCCTGTGATGACCTGGCGACTTGTCCAGGGTGTACCCCGCCTTTCACCCGTAGTCAGCTGGGATAGGCTCCAGCTTGCCTGCGACCCTGTAGAACAGGATAAAGCGGCTAGAGATAATGAGAATGAGATGAGATGAGAATTTTGATCATAAAAAAAAGTTTGCCTTCAGTTCCCCTTTAACTTAAATTTAAAATGTATTAAAAGGTATTTGGAAAGTGTGTGTAAGTAATACCTCATACACAACAGAAAGCGGGCAGCTGGAAGGAGGAAGGGAATTGTTCACAAAAAAGAAGAGAGCTTCTTCTGGCCTCATGGATATTCGCTGTCTGATCAGGAAGCACAGCTGGCCAACTGGGAGAGAAAGATACAAACAGTCTGTTATTCACAGAACAGGGCAGAAAGGGCTTTATGAAAAGAAAGAGTGTTCAAAAAGATAAAAATCAATGTCTGTTCTTTGTGGCCTATTACTCAAGAATTCAAATTAAGCATTCACAAAGACCGCAATAATGTGCGCACAGACCCAAAGAGAACCAAACATCAAAACAACATGTACTGGTTAAATGGAACTAACACAAGCGGTGTAAGTGATAAAGACTGCTGGACAAAAACAACCACCTTATGCTGACCATTTTAGCCTTTAAAGTAAGAAGGAACAAGAAGAAAACTAGGGGACAATGATATATTGATGTCCGTACAGGATTTTACACTGCCTGTAAAATGCCTGCCTGATTTTACACTATGAAGGGAAGAGACCCGACAATATGGAAATTAATTCCGGGTGACAGAAAGTTTAGCACGCTCCGGATCTAGAGCTCTCCGAGAAATATGGAAATTACCCCTGAGCAGGAAAAGTAGCACGAGTACAAGTCACTCAAAAATGTGCCAGAAGTTCAGTCTTTTTATGACTCTATATTGATTTGTGCAGATGTTTTGAACTTTCCGATGTTAACAGACACTTCCTGGTAGCTCCACCCCTTCCCCCAATCTCCCCCACTTTCTAAAAACGTAAATGGAAAAGACTTCAATTTCATTAATCTGAAATAAAATCTATGTAAATCAGGGCATGGATATTACCTGAAAGGCTGGTTTGAGTATTTCAGAAACTGCTGATCTCCTGGGATTTTCACACAAAACCACAAAATAGTCTCTAGAGTTTACACAGAATGGCACAGGGGAAGAAAATAAAATAAAATGAAATAAAAACACTGAGTGAGCGACAGTTCTGTGGGTGGAAACACCTCGTTCATAAGAAAGGCCAGATGAAATTGGTTCGAGCTGCCAGGGATGATATATAATCACTCTTTATAACCGTGGTGAACAGAAAAGCATCACAGAATAGGGTTGCCACCATTCAGAAATGAAAATAAGGGACGCCCACCACGGCTCCTTGGGGCCATGACCACCACGGGCACGACTCCCATGGGGTGGGGTGCCCGCAGCAGTGGTAGGTTTTATTTTGTAGGTGTTTTAGTGCAGCAAGGAGTAACAAGAAGTACACTTGGAAAAAGAAGTGAGGGAAATCTGTTGACTGTTAAAATCTGGTCTACTCCACAGACAAGAGAAACACAACAGTTCCTGATGAACTCAGGACTGTTGAGGGAAGGAGTAATGTTTTGCACTTTCTTGTTTTCTGCATGGCGGCACGGTGGTGTAGTGGTTAGCGCTGTCGCCTCACAGCAAGAAGGTCCTGGGTTCGAGCCCCGGGGCCGGCGAGGGCCTTTCTGTGTGGAGTTTGCATGTTCTCCCCGTGTCCGCGTGGGTTTCCTCCGGGTGCTCCGGTTTCCCCCACAGTCCAAAGACATGCAGGTTAGGTTAACTGGTGACTCTAAATTGACCGTAGGTGTGAATGTGAGTGTGAATGGTTGTCTGTGTCTATGTGTCAGCCCTGTGATGACCTGGCGACTTGTCCAGGGTGTACCCCGCCTTTCGCCCGTAGTCAGCTGGGATAGGCTCCAGCTTGCCTGCGACCCTGTAGAAGGATAAAGCGGCTAGAGATAATGTGATGTGATGTGTTTTCTGCATTCTTGAATAAGCAGACTGTTTGTTGTGTTTTTGTTCTCTTTTTTCCTCTCTAAGTAAAAATGTCCCCAAGATTCACAAAGAGAGTCCCTACACCAAGAACAGTTATGCACTTACATTTACAGTGATATTAAAGGGCTGATGACACGAACATGACTCTATGCAATTTCTTAAATAAACTATACAACATGGCAAACATGTTAGATTTATGTTATAATTACGTGAAAAGAAGCTGTTGTTACGCGAATATCCAACTTTTAAATGCACAGCGCAAGAAAACTGGGTCCGTGGCTCGCGGCCATGTTGTGACGTCAGCGGAAGAACACGCTGCGGTTCACTGGCTGTTCTACTCTGGTTCTACTCAATGGAAATGGCGCATGAAAACGCCGGTGAACTCTCTAGTGCTAGCTCTTCCTCTTCTGGGAGTCTAGAATTGTGTTGATCTCTTCCGAATAGAATCTATGATAGTCTACCCTCTTTACCCTTTGCCTCTCGTTGCTAGGCGGCAGTTACATGAAAGCCGCAAGCTTTCACAAGCAAATACATGACTGATATCACGCCGACTTTAGGATTACATTTATGATCATCATGTAGAATCTATAGCTCTATGTACCTTTATCTTATGTCGTTTCTCAACACATGTTCTGACAGGAGGACTGTCTTTGGATCCGGCATAGCTACTAGTAGACCCCCTCCGGAATACTGGCAGTGTTGCCAGATTGGGAGGAATCCCGCCCAGTTGAGCAGTTTCAAGTGCATTTTGGTGGGTTTTGAACATATTTTGGGCTGGAAAACTTCAGCAGTATCTGGCAACAGATACTGCTGACGTTTTCCAGCCCAAAATATGTTCAAAACCCACCAAAATGCACTTGAAACTGCCCAACTGGGCGGGAAACCTCCCAATCTGGCAACACTGTGTAGGCACTGCTGATGGTAGTAACACACGTTTGTGCTGAACTGAACACCCAAGAGATTCTTTTAAGCTGGGAAGGGTGTCAAAACAATCCAAATCGAAGTGTTCAGAGCACAGGACGGATGTTGGTGAGGGCTCCCACTTGTCACGAGTGCGCCTGACTTGCTTCACCCACTTCGCATGCAGCTCGGGATCTCTGGGAAACTTGAATAAACTTACCCCATCCTTGTAGGTTTTGGAGCAAAAGCCGGCAACACAACGCGAAGGCATAATAACTAATATATATATTATATATATATATATATATATATATATATATATATATATATATAAATAAAATAATGTATAATAATAATATTAATAATGACAAACTGAACACCTGTCGCATCAACAACAAACTGGTAAGTTAGGAGGAAGGTTCTTTCGCTGACGTCATATAGCTCCTCCTCCTCTTTCGTCTCCTGGGTGCTGCAGCCCTGTCAAATTTGCCCAAATAGCCGCGTTTTTTATCATAACTTGTAAAATAGGCGCCTTCGTGAATTAATATATGGATCATCGGGAATTACTTTTTATGTTATAAAACATCGCCAAAGATGTCAAAAATGTGTCATCAGCACTTTAAGTTCTCAATATATTTAGATTATATTTTAAAAGTTCATTGTTGCCCACTTGTACATTATACATTTTTACAGCATTGGCAATGAAGCATTTCAAGCTTTAAGTATGAGTAATTGCTTTCTTGATCACCCCTTTACTAAAAACACCTACAAAATAAAAAACATACCAATGCTGCAGGCACCCCACCCCATGGGAGTCGTGCCCGTGGTGGTCATGGCCCCAAGGAGCCATGGTGGGCGTCCCTTATTTTCATTTCTGAATGGTGGCAGCCCTAGTACTAACCACTGCACTGCCCACACTCTCACACACACACACACACACACACACACACACGGTTTCCCTATCACATTTTAACATCCACTCGCCCCTACACTGTAACACTGGCTATAGCTTATTACTTCTGATCACCATTAGTGCCTTAATTATCATATACACTACTGATTCTTATTTGTATACATTGTATCGCCATTTATATTGAATTATTCCTTGGCTGCTATTGTTGCTATATCTGATCAGTATTAGTTTGCCAATTCCTGTCAGCTATTTCAATAAATGGTATCTTTGGAATAAACTGTGTCCTGTTTATTGGTACAATATTCACTGAGTGCCAACCTCTGCCAAAGAAAGTATTCTAATTGCCTTCACCCATTTGGTTGTTATATGAATGTTATAGATCTAGAGTAAATGTATTACATTAGAGTTACAATACTCAATAAACTATAGCAACATCACCAACAAGTTATTCCAGTGATTTTAACAGTTTAGCTATAAACTATTAGACACTTGAATTAATGATTAATTAATTTATGAGACTGATTCCTTTTTATATGAGATTGATTTGATAAGCCCATTGCACCTACAACACAAACAACCATTCACACTCACACCTACGGTCAATTTAGAGTCACCAATTAACCTGCATGTCTTTGGACTGTGGGGGAAACTGGAGCACCCAGAGGAAACCCATGCGGACACGGGGAGAACATGCAAACTCCGCACAGAAAGACCTTCGCCAGCCACTGGGCCCGAACCCAGGAGGCGACAGTGCCAACCACTACACCACCGTGCCGCCCGGGCACAAAATAATGGAAAAAAAAATGTGACTGAAAATTATCACAACAGCTCTTTTGGTTTTTGGACAAAAAAAAAAAAAAGGGGTAAAGATTTGGATCCAAAATATTAAACAGGCCTCCAACGAAGTCTCAAATCTACCTCTTACAAAGAATGTTAATGATGAAAGTGTTTAAAAATGTTGTTTTGTTTTGGGTTGTTTTGTTTTTGATTGGCACCCTCCTGCTTAATAAAGAAAATGGCAGACTTCTGGACATTAGGCAGCCAATTGGTAAAAGTATTACATCGCTATTGCAATGTTATCGTTAGCTCTAAAAGCACAGACAGCTTCGTTGCAAGCTTTCTCTTGGAATAAAATGTTTATATACTTCAATATGCTTCCGCAGGTCGGACGGTGAGTTTTGTAGGCTGTGATGTGGTTCGTTTTCAGCAAACAAAGCAAACATTTAAAACGAAGCGTATCTTTAACCCTTTCAGAAAACTGAAACATGGGTTCGAGGTATGGCCATGAGTGTGTGCGTTCCCCAGAAGACCCGCCTCCTTCCATTCTGCCATAAACTGATCGTGTTAAATAATACTGTTGAGAAATCATTGATCTTGATTTTATCCAGTCTATGGACGTGACCTGACCCTAGTGATTACTGACAGGCTGTCTCAGTGTCAACTGCGAAAAAATCAATTACGTTTTAGAAAGGAAAAGAAAACTAGATAGAACTCGACGCCAACGGTGTCGATGGGGGTGCCTCCGCCTGGTAGACTACACACCTTATTAAGTTGTGATTTGGGGATGGACATTTGACCTCACAGTAATCTTGACCTGGTGAAATTACTTGTATTAGCCTTGGAGATATTGTGTTCACAAGGTTTTCAGACAGACATTTGACCTCACGATGACCTTGACCTTAGACCTTTTGATCTCAAAATCTAATCAGTTCATCTTTGTCCCAAAGCGCACAAATGGTGAAAGTTTGGTGAAATTCCTTTCATTAGCCTTTGAGATATTGCGTTCACATGGTTTCGGGACAGACGCACGCACGGACGCACGCACGGACAGATGGACAACCCAAAAACATAATGCCTCCTGCACCTTACGGTGGCGGAGGCATACAAAACATCCACTTTCAAAGCTGCTTCACAGTAATGAGTAACGAGGACCTTGATAGAAATGTAATGGAGTGGGGGCGTCGTGGCTCAGGTGGATAAGGCGCCACACCATAAATCTGGGGACCAGGGTTCGATTCCGACCCGAGGTAATTTCCCGATCCCTCCCCGTCTCTCTCCCTCTCCTGCTCATTTCCTGTCTCTACACTGTCCTATCCAATAAAGGTGAAAAAAGCCCAAAAAATATCTTTAAGAAAAAAAATGTAGTGGAGTGAAAAGTATGATATTTGTCTTTCAAATGTAGTGAAGTTAAAGTCATAAGTTTCCAAAAAAAAAAAAACTCAAGTAAAGTACAGATACTCAAAAACTGTACTTAAGTACAGAACTCAAGTAAATGTACTTCAATACTGTCCACCTCTGGCCTGAACACAAACAATAGCTGAAAATCGCTGACAACTAAAATTATCAACATACAATCAATGAGAAAAACAAAGAGACATAATCAAAAAAAATTGCTGGCTTATTTAAATGAGAGCAGAGTTAACACTATAAATTATTACATTTCTACTATTATACACTCACCGGCCACTTTAATAGGAACCTGTTCTTGATTCTAAGATTCCTGTTCTTGGCTGGCAGGAGTGGAACCCAAAGTGGTCTTCGGCTGTTGCATGCAGAGATGCTTTGTAAAGAGTTACTATGTCCTTCCTGGCAGCTCGAACCATGAATCTGGCCATTTTCCTCTGGCCTGTCTTATCAACAAGGCGTTTGTTTCCACCCACAGAACTGTCAATGCTCACTCAGTGTTTTTTGTTTTTCACACCATTCTGTGTAAACTCTAGAGACTGTTGTGTGTGAAAGCCCCAGGAGATCAGCAGTTTCTGAAATACTCAAACCAGTCCATCTGGCTCAAACCAACACCCACAGTGGCCACAGTGAAAGAAAGTCCCACTTTGAGATCACAATTTTTCCCATTCTGATGTCTGAAGTGAACGTTAACTGAAGCTCTTGATTTGTATCTGTATGATCTGATGCATTGTGCTCCTGTTGAGGGATTGGCTGATTAGAGAACTGCATTAAACAGCAGGTGGATGGGTGTACCTAATAAAGTGGCCAGTGAGTGTATATTACTTTTCCAATGATCAAATTACCTTCAATTTAAAATATTTTTCATTGCTTCTCTTTTGATCAAACATTTGTTACTTTCACCCCTTTATGTCTCACCTTGCATATTAAAGGAGAACTGAAGGCAAATTTTTTATTATCAAAATTCTACTAATTTAATTTTATTAAATATAGGAATGCATTTTTGAGAGCTATTTTGTCGCTGCTATAGCGAGTTATGAGTGTTTGAAATATGCTCTGTAATATATCAGTCCATATGTCAACACAATGGCCGTAAACAAGATTCATTGAGACCTGTGCGAGACATCGTAGGACGGAAGTAAAACGTACAGCGGAAACCAAAGTCGCCGACATCTGACAACGTTGTCAAAAGACGTGCACGCCGTCTTTCAAATGCTGATGCAATCAAGCCGGAAGTTTGTTTTGATAGCAATCAGGAAAGTTTGAAAAAAGTAGGCAGTAATCGTCATTTAAATTCGTTTTTGTGCAATATTTCGTTTGGAAAACAGTTTTCAAAATGGCGGCACGGACACCTGGCTGACACTTGACGCTTCGAAGTCTCGCACAAGTCTCGTGAAGATCGCGCGGATGAGCGACGCCTGCCGTGGACCAAACGAACTAAATTCAACACGGCTAAAAACCAAATAGGCCGATAAGTATAATATTTAATTGCAATTAGTTGCCAATACAAGTCACGATATAAGGTTACTAAAACCGTAATTTAATTACAGGTTAATTAAGAAATAAAGCAAGTTTAAAAATGACTTCAGTTTTTAATTAATTTTATGGTATAAAGACATAACTAAACCCATTTTTGACAATGAACTTTTGATATATTCTCCCCTCATATAAACCGTGAAAGACACACTCACCTGTCAGGTCTGAGGGAACGAGGTATTTCTTTTTGTCAAGTTCAGGAGCACGTGATCTACCATTTCTCTCTACAATGATCTAATAATAAAAGAAATAATGAAACCCATAAATAAAACCCTGAAGCCATCATTCTCAAGCCGTCAAATCATTGTTGTTTCTGACATGACACACTAACCGGAATTTTGTCAGGATGTTTGGCACGAACTCGCTCCCCCTCCAATCTCCTGACCTCGAACGGAACACTGCGCTGGTACTGGCTGCTCATCTGAGGACCACAAACATACACAGTACAGAAATATTAATGGGGAGATGTAGATTAAATCAAGAACACAGTGGATGACTGCTCATTAAATCAGTCGAGGGAAAAAGAACAAACCCACAATGACTGCTGTTATGTGTTTAAACTCTCACTGAAATTTCTCTGCTATTTTTGTGTACATTTGTATAGGTAGAGACTCTGAAATAGGTTGTGTATGGTGTGAATCAAAGGAAGTCAAGTCAGATTTACAACCCCAATTCCAAAAAAGTTAGAACACTGTGTAAAACATAAATAAAAACAGAATGCAAATCATGCAAACCCTATATTTCCAGGTATTTTTAAAAGTCAGCATCTGTGATGGTATGCGGGTGCATTAATGCACATGACATGGGTAGCTTGTACATCTGGGAAGGCATCATTAATGCTGAATGATTTATACACGTTTCAGAGCAACATGCTGCCGTCCAGACAAAATCTTTTTTAGGGAAGGCCTTCCTTCTTTCAGCAAGACGATGCCAAACTGCTTTCTGCACATATTAAAACTGCATGGCTCCATAGTAAAAGAGTCCGGGTGCTAAACTGGCCTGCCTGCAGTCCAGACCTGTCTGCCATTTCAAACATATGGCGCATTATGAAGCACAAAATAAGATAAAAAGAGACCCCGAACTGTTGAGCAACTGAAATTGTATATCGGACAAGAATGAGAACATTTCTCTTTCAAAACTACAGCAATTGGTCTCCTCAGTTCCCAAACATTTACAGAGTGTTGTTAAAAGTCGAGGTGATGCAACACCATGGTAAACACGCCCCTGTACCAACTTTTTTGAAGCGTGTTGCTGACATCAAATTCAAAATGAGCATATATTTTTCAAAAAACAATAAAATTTCTCATTTTCAGCATTTGATCTGTTGCCCCTGTATTACTTTCAATGAAATATAGGGTTTCCATTCGCATTCACTGCTTCAGATGTGTTAAATGCAGAGGAGGAATTTTGCTGTGCTTGTGTGTACATGTGACAAAAAAATAAAGGCTTGTTCTTCTTAATTTATCCACAAATGTATTTATTCTGCTTGAAAATTGTTCAGCAAACCAGCAACCAGATTTGGGGCACTACAACATTCCTGAATTATTTAATATTTGGGACTTCTAAATACACCAGAGATGCAAAAGGCTTACAAAAGTACAGATGCCTACCAATATTTCAAGCCAGGTTTCATGCCAGAACGTTATGGGAAATTCCCAGTAAAGAAAAAATACCTTATTATGACAAAGGTAAAGCTCAAACGTGGACTTCTAATAGTAAAAAAACAAGCCAGGGCTGAGATCTAGCATATTTTATGGTGTGAGTCTACATTATCAATACATAAACATACTGCTAGTCGAGCCAGCTCAGCTGGATAAATAAATACGCAGTTACGATTATATCATATGAAAAAGTCCCCATAACTCCATACTTGCTACTGTAGAGTCAAGCCCATGCATTCTAAGGCTAAGATAGCTAACCACGAGTGAGAATGACTGTGTTATCTGTCTAGAAAAGTGACATAAGCTTGCTTTATCTTGCAGTTGAACGCAATAGTCAGGCTTTCAGTTTCTTTTCCGCTGGCGGGAAAACGGAGCCCGCCATGTTTGCCCACACCGACTTGTTTTGGTTAAAAGTAGGTCAAAACACGCCTCACAGTGGTCACATGATGTTGCTGCTCACTTACTTCAGCAATTTTCAGAATCGTAAAATACAGAACGCATTTTATCTCGGCAAAACAGTGACGCACAGGATACACGGTGTGTGTGCAGCAGTGAAATATCTTGAAACTCCAACAGCTATAGACATAGAACATTTTGCCCAGAATTCAACTTTGTAGTCAGAACCTTGAAGTAAAGAGACAAAAGTAGAAATGTAAATATAATAAAAAATATCAAGAAATATAAAATATACAGTTAGAAAAGCAATAAACATATTTGGGAGAGTATGTGCAATGGATTACTTAAATGACCAAGCCAGGCTTCTAGTACTCGAGTCTGACTCGTGCCCTAATTTTAAGGACTCATGACTCAACTTGGACTTGAGCACTGATGACTCGGACTCGTGCATTAACTGCATTCGGACTTGTAAATTGGAGACGAGGACTCTGATTCTTTTCTTTATTTTTTATAACATGCCGTAATAATTTGGCATAAGATATTTATATCTACATTAATTTTGTACTAACTTCATGCAAGAGTGTCACACCTGTGTGCCTTGGCACATGCATCAAACAGACACTTGGGCGCGCTCCGGACAGCGCGTGTGCCAAGCAGACTCTCGTAAACGATTTGCACCTGCACAGGATTAAGGCGCAATCAGCACGCCAATATAAAAATTGTGAAAAACACACTTACTTTGCGAAGTATTGAGTTGCGTTGCTGACACATTACCAAGCCTTATTTCCTTGTTTGGGTTCCTGATCCCCGATTTCCTGTCTCTCGTCTCACCAAGTCTACAATAGCCTGTTTGTGCCTCACTCGACCTATCGCCCGTTTCACCGTTTTACAATTTTGCCTGCCATTCTGGATTGTTTACCCTCTTCACTTGTATTAATAAAACACACCACCTGCACTTACATCCGTCTCCCAACCATCTCTGACAGAATACTTCACACTCCCTGACAAAGAGAAGCGCATTCACCTGTTCATATGTCATGTTCAGGAACAAACTAATGTTAATGGCGCTAAAACAGCCACCGTCAAATGGTGCGGTTGGAGTCTTGTTCTCAGACTCGACTCAGATCAATCATGGACTCGACTTGAAATTTTTTTAAAAGACTCGGACTTGAGCACTGGGGACTCGAGACTGGACGTTTAGTGACTCGACTACAACACTGGAACAAGCTGTACAGTATGTGCTGGAAGGTGCAATAAAAAGTCACAAAATGAAGATGGCGTCACATATCATGAAATGTGCAAAGAGCAATCCAGAGAGGAAGTGCATTAAATGTAATGCACTGGAAGTGTGTGGGATTGGGGATTGTGGAGAGAGTCAGTGGAGGTCTCTGACCTTACTAATGAGGCCAAGTGAAGTGGGGAAACATCTGGCCTCATGGCGTGAGGTTTTGGCCCTAACGGACCGCAAGCTCCTGCCAGAAGGGAGTACTTGCAGCACTTCTCTGTGGTACACTGTTCTGAAGACACAGGACTGCCATTTAAAAAAAAAAATCTGCCTAGGAATAAGAAAGTAAACACTGAAAAAGAATAAGGAACTGCATCAAAGATAAAAGAATAGGAAAATACATAAAAATAAAACAGTAAGAAAATAAATGCTTTTCTTTATTGTTTTTTCATTTGCTTGAGCGTCCAATAAACTGGCTTTAGGCGGGCCTTCCTGCCCAGGCTGAGCAGTCAGTTCCTGCCAGGGCTCGACACTAACTTTTAAATCCACTTGCCCTGTGGGACAAGTGGGGGTAAATTTCCACTTTCCCCTCCAATATTATCACTTGCCCCCTACTTTGCGAGTACTATTTTTTTTTTTAGGAAAACCATAGAATAGTTGTGAATTGCAACATAAAATGAAGATCACACACTGAGTTGAAGTTTGCTTATTGATTAAGTTTATTATTCAGTTTGGTTATTGGTTACTTTACTTGTAATGGACAACAACAATTTTATCCAAAATAGGTTTTCCTGCCTTAGTCGATTTATTTCCATTTCACATGCATGCAGCTGTTGTAAAGTTCCATGTGTTTGTGTAGAACTCTCTCAGACTGTAGATTCATTACTCGATAATGTAGAGATCATAAAATAGACATCTATAACAAAGTTTGTATGAAGAAAACAATAGGGTGCCAAGACTTTTGAACAGTGCTGTGTGTTTGAGAATATTTATATATCTTTTTTTTTTTGTGATATCATCCACCTCTAGGTTTAAAAATGATAATGTTCGAGTTCAAAATTATTGTTTAATGAGATTCTTAAGCAAATTCTTCCATCCTCACTTCCGACTGTTTTTGTAAAATACATTTTAAATACAATCGTGAATTTCTCTGGAATTTTCAGGCTGAGCTCCTCTCGTCGTATTCTTTAACCACTCATTTCCTCGTTGTTCTTGAAGCATTTGCTTCTATTTGTTAACATTTTTCTTGATAGCGGGGAGACGGTAATGCCTGTGGTTGTTTTATACAGAGACAGTAATGCCTGTGGGTGTTTTATACAGACCTGGCAACCTGTAACTGAATCAGTGCAGCCGGTCTGTCAGGACACAGCACATTTTTTGGTTTTTTGTTTTGTTTTTTTAAATAAACCTAGAGGTGGATTATATTTAAAAAAAAAAAAAAAAGATATATACATTTTTGCATAGGACTGTGTTCCTCTGATAACAGAAACAAAGCTCCAGCTCTCTCTGCTCTTAATCTGTTCTTTCAGGATTTATCGCACATGTCGCTCTTTGCTGTTTTTTCTTATGCCCAAGTTGTTTGAAACCAATCGGTGTTTTCTGTGTCAAATAAGGAAGCAGCTTCACCTCTAAAAAAAAATCAAACACTTTCATGAAGGAGCTAACTCGAATGCGAGCAGAAAAAAATAAAACGAGATTCTTAAGCAAATTCTTCCATCCTCACTTCCGACTGTTTTTGTAAAATACATTTTAAATACAATCGTGAATTTCTCTGGAATTTTCAGGCTGAGCTCCTCTCGTCATACTCTTTAACCACTCATTTCCTCGTTGTTCTTGAAGCATTTGCTTCTATTTGTTAACATTTTTCTTGATAGCAGGGAGACAGTAATGCCTTTTATCCATTTCTCTGTTTGGAGAAGCAAAAACAGCGCAAAAATTAACCATATTGAAGACAGATTAAGTCTTGCTTGCATGAAAGATGGTGTCTGTCTGACCTCAGCTGTAATTATCACGTGATGCATGACGTCATGCACCAGGGGTTTATAAACAGTACGCGCACCATACTACAACAGCGGGGGGATATAAAATAACTTGCAAAGCAGTTAATAAAACTGAGACTAAGAAAACAGCCAAGACATAATGGCGGATATGTAGTGAGGGACGCTTTTAGGAACTGAAATAAAAAGAAGACCAAAAAGCCTAATTTTTGTGGTGCTAGATCGTAATATATGCTCATTCCAACTTGCCAGGTCGGGCATGTCGGGGACATATCCCACTTGCCTGAATGTGTATTTCACTTCCCTGGCGCAAATCCTACACAGGATCCTGTAGGATCCTGGAGGATCCTGTAGGATCCTGGTAGGATCTTGGTAGGATCCTGGTAGGATCTTATTTAGGAATGGGATCCTGAATAGGATCCTACATAGGAACAGGATCCTATTTAAGATCCTGAATAGGATCCTATGTAGAAATAGGATCCTGCACAGGATTACATTCCTATTTAAGATCCTAAGTAGAAATAGGATCCTATATAAGATCCTGTGCAGGATCCTAAATAGGATCCTAGAAGGAGCCAAAATCTTGGCAGTGACAGAATCTTGAACAGGATCCTGTATAAGATCTTGAAAAAGTATCAGGATCCTGTAAAAGATCCTAAGTAGGATCCTGAATAAGATCCTAGCTCATATGCTTCAGGATCCTAAGTAGGATCTTGTAGGATCTTAAACAAGATCTTGAGTAGGATCCCGAATGAGATCCTAACTCGAATGCTTCAGGATCCTGAATAGGATCTTGTAGGATCTTAAACAAGATCTTGAACAGAATCCTGAATAAGATCCTAACTCAATTGCAGCAGGATCCTGTGTAGGATCTTGTAGGATCTTAAACAAGATCTTGAACAGGATCCTGGGTATGTTCTTGTAGGATCTTAACAAGATCCTAAGTAGGATCCTGAATAAGATCCTAACTGGATACCAACAGGATCCTGAGTAGGTTCTTGCCGAACGAATTCCCAATACTCTGATTCAGCAAATTCAGGGTAGCATGGAAACAAGGCTTGCTAGCCCTAAATTCTTGAATAGATAGTGCATTTAAAGTTTTTTTGCGAGGTTTTTTTAAACTTAAATAAATATCCTTCTGTACAAGAGCAGAAGAGGGCTCACACATACTATATGTGATTTAGGGTTTAAATATAGCTAAATACCTTTATTTCAACAAACCATAATAATGTGAATATGGAAGACAATTTTAACTATTCCATGATAATATTTCAGAGTTACAGTTTTCATTAGTTTGCTTGAATAAAGTTATAAAGAGCAGTGTTCCATATTTATTCAACTATGAAACCTAGTACAATCAACAGCATGTTTGGTTGAAAAATAACCTTCATAATAATGTGATTCATCTAAAAGTATGCATATACCTGGGTCACAGCTGATTCTTTATGAAAATGAATGCAAGCACCCTGTTAAATGTTGATTAAAACAATAATGGCTATTCAGAACACCATTTGAATAGGCTTAACTTGTTTAACCTTTTCTACCAAAAAAGAAGTCAGGTCTTACAATATGGTTAATTAATCATGTTGATAACTCTTCAAGGTGGAAGAAACATAGCCATCAATACCATCAACATCATCCTGGTACACACATACAAGTTTGGCTTCTATAGCAGAACATTTGATGAGTTTCAGCCTTCTGGTGAAGCATACACTGATAAAGTCCTGACCCAGAATACCAGATGCCCAAAACTCATGTATTATGGGATCTCTTGGGGGACAAACCCTGGTGCAAATCCTGGCCAGGATCCTACCAGGATCCTAGCAGGATCTTACCAGGATCCTAACCAGGATCTTGTACAGAATCTGAAATATAATCCTAAAGGATCCTATTCAAGATCCTACAGGATCATGTACAAGATCCTGTAGGATCCTGTTCAAGATCCTGTAGGATCCTGTACAAGATCCTGTAGGACTTGGGTGGCCAACCCGCGGCTCGCGAGCCGCATGCGGCTCTTTGCCCGGTGTCATGCGGCTCTTACGTTCATATCGAAGTTTGTGTATGTGTTTTTTGTTTTTATGTGCGTGTGCGCTTTGCTTGAGTTCAGTATGGTATTTTCGTCAAATGCATCTTCGCTTTGCTTGGGTATATTACGGTATTTTCAGGTCATGTCAAATGCACATGTGCGTGAGATAATCGCTAAGATTTTGGGCAAGGTGTATCTTGTGTCAAGTAGCCTCTCAAAATGGCAATGAAAAAATGCACAGCAAAACGAAAATATGAAGATGAACATAGGACATTTTTAACAGAGTGGGAGAGTTTATACTTTTTTGTTGAACGTAATGGCAAGCCATTCTGCCTTATATATCAGTCGTCATTAGCTCATTTCAAAGCAACATGCATAGTAAAGTGCACACAATATTGATTGCTGTAAATGACTGGCCTGTGGTATTAGTACTGACTGAAGGAGTAAATTTCTGTCATGGTGGCGTGTGACATTTACTATTAATCTGGCTGAGCAGAGGTGTGTGTGTGAGAGAGAGGGAGAGAGAGAGAGAGAGAGAGAGAGAGAGAGAGAGAGAGAGAAAGGGATGAGTGATGTTCGTGTGCCCATGTGTATGATGTGGCTCTTTGCGGTAACACAGTAAAAAATGTGGCTCTTGGTCTCCAACTGGTTGGCCACCCCTGCTGTAGGATATTGTAGGATCCTTCACAAAATCCTGTAGGATCTTACCAGGATCCTAACCAGGATCTTGTACAAGATCCTGGTTAGGATCCTAAAGGATCTTGTCCAAGATCCTACAGGATCCTGTACAAGATCCTGTAGGATCTTGGACAAGATCCTTTAGGATTATATTTCAGATCCTGTACAAGATCCTGGTTAGGATCCTGGTAAGATCCTGCTAGGATCCTGGCCAGGATTTGCACCAGGGTTGTCCCGGGCAATCGGGCAGTCCTTAATGTCGAGCCCTGCCTGCACGCAAGAATTCAACTTTACGCAGTGTGAAGGTGGCAACAGTTTGAATCGGAAATGGAAGGAGAGAAATTGCTTCCTCTGTGTACGCTGGCCATTATCTGGTCTTATTCTTTTACAATTTTAGTCTTTTTATGGCACTCCTATGACAGTGCTCCATTCCCCCCACATTAATTTATTATATGGACGCTCATTTGAGGACACAATGTCATCCATTATGAAATTACAATGAAAATAATTCATAGAATTTACCTGATTTAAATGTGTACATTGGTTGTTTGTGAATAAACTGAGCTGCGTTTACAGTTTGTTTTCATCCAGACAGTACAATTTGATAAAGTCATGGAATAAAAGAAAAATTTTTATTAAGCGCTCACCTGAGCTGAAGGTTGAACCAGCACTCTTCAAGTTCTGGGGTGGTAACACTACCGACTACGCTACACAGTGATTTACACAAGAGTAAATAATGAATAAGACCAGATAATAAGACCAGATAATAGCCAGCGTACACATAAAGGAAGCAAATCCTCTTCTTCCCTCCCCGATTCCAACTGCTACCACATTCACACTGTACAAAGCAGGATTCATGTGTGCAGGAACTGACTGTTCAGCCTGGACAGGAAGGCCCGCCCACAGCCAGGTGACTGACAGTTTGGCCACTGGAGCAACCGAAAAAGCAATATAGAAAAAGCATTTATTTTCTTATTGGGTTTTTTTCCCCCTTATTTCTGCAGTTATTTTCCTTTTCTTTTGACTTATTTTCTTATTGTGGTTATTTTCCTCTTATTTTATTTCTGCATTTATTTTCATATCCTTATTTTTATTAATTTTTTTTATTTTTCAACATTTATTTTCTTATTCTTTTGCAGATTTATTTTATGGCATATTTTAAGTCAAAATTAATAAAGGAAAATAACTGCACAAATAAGAAAATAAATAAATTAAAAACAATAAAGAAAAGCACTAATTTTCTTACTGTTTTTATTTCTGCAGTTATTTTCCTTTTCTTTTCACTTATTTTCATATTTTATTCTTCCCTATTATTTTGTTTTTTAAATTTATGAATTTATTTTTCATATTCTTTCATTTTTATTAATTTTCTTATTCTTTGGCAGATTTATTTATGGCATATTTTAAGTTTTTAAAAAAAGAAGAAAATAACTGCAGAAATAAGAAAATAAATAAAAAAGGAAAAAAATAAAGAAAAGCACTAATTTTCTTATCGTTTTTATTATTGCAGTTATTTTCCTTTTCTTTTATTTTGACTTATTTTCATATTTTATTTCCATTTTTCCCTATTAGTTTATGAGTTTTTTTATTTCTGAATTTATTTTTCATATTCTTTCATTTTTATTCATTTTCTTATGCTTTTTCAATCTATTTTCTTATTCTTTGGCAGATCTATTCTTTTTTCACGCCACTCCTGTGATTCCATACACTGTCGTGCATTTTTATAAAGAAAATCAGTCATTTCGTTCATCTTGAAGCTTCTTCTGAAGGAGACCAGCCTTCACATGCTTCTGTCTCTGAATACAAAATCAGTCTTGATCATGATTTATCTTTTTTTTTTTAAAAGGTGTATGGGCGGCACGGTGGTGTAGTGGTTAGCGCTGTCGCCTCACAGCAAGAAGGTCCGGGTTCGAGCCCCGTGGCCGGCGAGGGCCTTTCTGTGTGGAGTTTGCATGTTCTCCCCGTGTCCGCGTGGGTTTCCTCCGGGTGCTCCGGTTTCCCCCACAGTCCAAAGACATGCAGGTTAGGTTAACTGGTGACTCTAAATTGACCGTAGGTGTGAATGTGAGTGTGAATGGTTGTCTGTGTCTATGTGTCAGCCCTGTGATGACCTGGCGACTTGTCCAGGGTGTACCCCGCCTTTCGCCCGTAGTCAGCTGGGATAGGCTCCAGCTTGCCTGCGACCCTGTAGAACAGGATAAAGCGGCTAGAGATAATGAGATGAAAAAAAAGGTGTCTTATTTTACGTCAGCATGTAAAAGTCTATTATTTTCTTTCACAACCTTTCACTAACTATTTCTTCCATTTTTCTACTGACATGAATACAGAAGCCATACACGTTGAAAACTGATATACAGTATAAACGAAGACTTTTGCATTGAGTTGTAACCGAAACACTTTTCAGGTTTACCTTTTAAAACTTATTCTATGGTCTCAAGTTTGGTTTGTGTATTTAAGCAGAGGAAACATACAAATGACCAGAATACTGTTATTTTAAAGCAGAGTTTAAGTGTTAGCACAGTCGCCTCACATCAAGAAGGTCCTGGGTTCGAACCCAGAAAGGCCCTCGCCGGCCACTGTGTAGAGTTTGCATGTTCTCCCCGTGTCCGTGTGGGTTTCCTCCGGGTGCTCCGGTTTCCCCCACAGTCCAAAGACATGCGGTTAGGTTAATATGGGACGGCCTTGGCTGGGTGCCCTTGAGCGAGGCACCGAACTCCCAACTGCTCCCCAGGCACTGTTAGTGTGGCTGCCCACTGCTCTGGGTATGTGCGTGTGCTCATTACTCACGTGTTGCTTCGGATAGGTTAAGGTACATTCCACCGAATGGGTGCCATTTGCTTGTTGTACCACTCCCAAATTAAACTTAATTTGTTATATCTTTTCAACACTGATTTATAATAACACACATATTTAACTATTCAAAAGGCTCAGGCTACGTTATTTATTTTTTTACAAGGTTTGGAAGTCAAAGATGGCTGCATTTTTTTCAGTCCTGTTACGAAAACTCAAGTGACATCTGAAAGTAACAGGACTGAGTTTTTAGCCTAGGATTAGCTAATATATGGAATTAAGCCACATGGCGTCATTGCTAATAGCATGACCACACTTGGCACATTCTAGTGATTTACCAAAAATCTGTATTTTTAAAATAAACAAATATCATCTAAGAAATAATTTAAGTAACAGGACAGTATGTTGACATTGACCTTATCAGTCAAAGTTAAAAAATCATCAAATATACAGAAAAGTAAATGAGAGAACTAACTTTTGGCCTTCCCATGGCCTTCAGAAGACACAACTGATGTAACTTCCTGTTGAGCATGTGATTTATGGAATGTTCCAAATTTGTCAGATGGGGTAATATGTTTGGGTAACAGGACTGAGTGAAAACTCAGGGACACGACTAAAATGTGTATTTTAACTAAGATATTGTGGATTTCTTATGAAAAAAATATATATTTAAACCATGGATAGGATATGGAGTCACACAACAGTTCCTTCTGAAGGAAGGGGCGGCACGGTGGTGTAGTGGTTAGCGCTGTCGCCTCACAGCAAGATGGTCCGGGTTTGAGCCCCGTGGCCGGCGAGGGCCTTTCTGTGCGGAGTTTGCATGTTCTCCCCGTGTCCGCGTGGGTTTCCTCCGGGTGCTCCGGTTTCCCCCACAGTCCAAAGACATGCAGGTTAGGTTAACTGGTGACTCTAAATTGACCGTAGGTGTGAATGTGAGTGTGAATGGTTGTCTGTGTCTATGTGTCAGCCCTGTGATGACCTGGCGACTTGTCCAGGGTGTACCCCGCCTTTCGCCCATAGTCAGCTGGGATAGGCTCCAGCTTGCCTGTAGAAGGATAAAGCGGCTACAGATGATGAGATGAGATGAGATTTCATAGTTAGGTATAAAGTTTGAGTGCAGGACAGGTAACACATGCTATTTTTCAGTGTTTTAGGTAGTTTTTATTAATCCTTAGAATTATATATCTTAAATTTGAAATCAGATCAATGTGCAGGACATTCTGCGTAATAAGGAAATGTATTTTAAAGTAAATTTTTATGTGCATTTATACATATAATTTTCTAGGGACGGAAATGGCACCGATTCGGTGGAATGGCTCTTAAGCGCAGAGAGGAAATTTCACAAGTGTGTGATGAATAAAAGTTGTGCTTTCTTTTCCTTCTTAGATAGACTCCATCACTGACTGGGTGAGTTTTATTGGATCTACTTCAAGACACTAAAGGAAAAACAGCTTGGTGTGTAAATGTGTACTGTAAATGCACAGGCTTTCAAGCTTGGCATTAAAATTTCCTTGTAGGAATGTCAGCTTGCCTCTCTTCCTTCCTATCCAGGTGTGTTATTTACAATTCCTATTAATTATCATTCATTAATGATGTGATTAGACTAGCTGTCAGGCTGGACTGTCAGTCATGTGCCTGCTGGACTAGATCACATGATGTTTCCTAATGTCAGAGCAAATGGAATAAAATGTGCCATGTCATTTCAGAAAAGAAGTCAAATGATCTTTATAATCAGCTCTGCAGCACATCTGGAGAGAAATGACAAAACAACCCACCTTTAATTTCCCCAACAGAGGAATCGAACTAAAAACCTCCCGTTGCAGCGCCAACAAAACAAAAGATGGTAGACTCCTGAAATGGAGGACTCCAATTTTTTTTTTTCAGAGACTTGCCCGTTTAATAAATAAACAAACAAAATGTCGACGATCCACTACCAACACCCAGCAGCCCGGCTGAGAGCGCTCTCACTGTCACCAAGGGCTGAAAACAATTCTGTCCATTGACAGCAAGGCTGTGGGCGGGGTTCTCTTTGTTTACTGTTCTTTCATTGGACAAGACGCCTTGTCGCTCAACCTTTGTCTGGGTCGAGCGAGCCAATCAGAATGAGGAAAACCGAGCTCGGTGCTGTGACTACGTGTCCGACGTGTTCCTGCTGATGTTCTCTTCTGCACCCTGAGGTTGTTGTTGAACTGTTGGGACTCCTGTGGAACAGCCCTGTCACCTGGGAGCTTTCAAACGGATTTTCTCAGTCTTTTAGTTTGCTGAAAACTGTAATGGGGACATTGGAGAAAAAAAAACAATTAATATTGGAGAAAGCATAATATGATTTATCCCCTGTTAATAAGAATCAGTTTTAGTTTACATTTGAAGGGTTAACTAATAGGGCAGTGCAGTGGTTAGTACGGTCACCTCACAGCAAGAAGGTCCTGGGTTCGAGCCCAGTGGCCGATGAAGGCCTTTCTGTGTAGAGTTTGCATGTTCTCCCCCACAGTCCAAAGACATGCAGGTTAGGCTAATTGGTGGCTCTAAATTGACCGTAGGTGTGAATGGTTGTCTGTGTCAGCCCTGCGATGATCTGGCGACTTGTCCAGGGTGTACCCCGCCTCTCGCCCATAGTCAGTTGGGATAGGCTCCAGCTTGCCTGCGACCCTGTAGGACAGGATAAGCGGCTACAGATAATGGATGGATGGATGGATGGGTTAACTAATAAGGCAGTGCAGTGGTTAGCACGGTCACCTCACAGCAAGAAGGTTCTGGGTTTGAGCCCAGTGGCCAATGAAGGCCTTTCTGTGTGGAGTTTGCATGTTCTCCCCCACAGTCCAAAGACATGCAGGTTAGGCTAATTGGTGGCTCTAAATTGACCGTAGGTGTGAATGTGAGTGTGAATGGTTGTCTGTGTCAGCCCTGCGATGATCTGGCGACTTGTCCAGGGTGTACCCCGCCTCTCGCCCATAGTCAGTTGGGATAGGCTCCAGCTTGCCTGTGACCCTGTAGGACAGGATAAGTGGCTACAGATGATGGATGGATGGATGGATGGATGGATGGGTTAACTAATAGGGCAGTGCAGTGGTTAGTACGGTCACCTCACAGCAAGAAGGTCCTAGGTTCGAGCCCAGTGGCCGATGAAGGCCTTTCTGTGCGGAGTTTGCATGTTCTCCCCGTGGGTTTCCTCCGGGCACTCCGGTTTCCCCCACAGTCCAAAGACATGCAGGTTAGGCTAATTGGTGGCTCTAAATTGACCATAGGTGTGAATGTGAGTGTGAATGGTTGTCTGTGTCAGCCCTGCGATGATCTGGCGACTTGTCCAGGGTGTACCCCGCTTCTCGCCCATAGTCAGTTGGGATAGGCTCCAGCTTGCCTGCGACCCTGTAGGACAGGATAAGCGGCTACAGATGATGGATGGATGGATGGATGGATGGATGGATGGATTAACTAATAGGGCAGTGCAGTGGTTAGTACGGTCACCTCACAGCAAGAAGGTTCTGGGTTCGAGCCCAGTGGCCAATGAAGGCCTTTCTGTGTGGAGTTTGCATGTTCTCCCCCACAGTCCAAAGACATGCAGGTTAGGCTAATTGGTGGCTCTAAATTGACCGTAGGTGTGAATGTGAGTGTGAATGGTTGTCTGTGTCAGCCCTGCGATGATCTGGCGACTTGTCCAGGGTGTACCCCGCTTCTCGCCCATAGTCAGTTGGGATAGGCTCCAGCTTGCCTGTGACCCTGTAGGACAGGATAAGCGGCTACAGATGATGGATGGATGGATGGATGGATGGATGGATTAACTAATAGGGCAGTGCAGTGGTTAGCACGGTCACCTCACAGCAAGAAGGTTCTGGGTTCGAGCCCAGTGGCCAATGAAGGCCTTTCTGTGTGGAGTTTGCATGTTCTCCCCCACAGTCCAAAGACATGCAGGTTAGGCTAATTGGTGGCTCTAAATTGACCGTAGGTGTGAATGTGAGTGTGAATGGTTGTCTGTGTCAGCCCTGCGATGATCTGGCGACTTGTCCAGGGTGTACCCCGCCTCTCGCCCATAGTCAGTTGGGATAGGCTCCAGCTTGCCTGTGACCCTGTAGGACAGGATAAGCGGCTACAGATGATGGATGGATGGATGGATGGATGGATGGATGGATGGATGGATGGGTTAACTAATAGGGCAGTGCAGTGGTTAGTACGGTCACCTCACAGCAAGAAGGTCCTAGGTTCGAGCCCAGTGGCCGATGAAGGCCTTTCTGTGCGGAGTTTGCATGTTCTCCCCGTGGGTTTCCTCCGGGCACTCCGGTTTCCCCCACAGTCCAAAGACATGCAGGTTAGGCTAATTGGTGGCTCTAAATTGACCGTAGGTGTGAATGTGAGTGTGAATGGTTGTCTGTGTCAGCCCTGCGATGATCTGGCGACTTGTCCAGAGTGTACCCCACTTCTCGCCCATAGTCAGTTGGGATAGGCTCCAGCTTGCCTGCGACCCTGTAGGACAGGATAAGCGGCTACAGATGATGGATGGATGGATGGATGGATGGATTAACTAATAGGGCAGTGGAGTGGTTAGTACGGTCACCTCACAGCAAGAAGGTCCTGGGTTCGAGCCCAGTGGCCGATGAAGCAGGGGCGTCACTAGGCCTTTTTTTACTGGGGCACGTGCCCCAGTAAAAATCAGCTGTGCCCCAGTAAAAAAATGTTGAAAGATTTTCGTAAGAAACTAGTTTTTTTGGCAGATCATTTATCTACTGTAAGTTGTAGGACAGAGTGTGTTTCAAACTTCTATCGCCTCTTCTTTCTAACTAATTTTCTGATTGGTCTGGGAGATTCTCACTGTAAACATAGCGTGCGTGCGGCGTGCCATGAGTCCATTTAGCCTACTGGAGAGACGAGTCTACTCTTTGGATGAGTCAGAGAACGGGCTCTGGATGAGTTAAGGTAGCGCGAAGTTTTTGCAACAAAACTAAGCAAACCATATTCTAACAAACCCATTAAACTACATCGAATTAAATGATATTAAATTACTTTTCCAGATGGATATCAGACAATTCTTCTCACGAAGCAGAGACAGGGGCCGGGAAACAGTGACAGATGAGGAGGAGGGTGAGAGAGGTAAGATTAAGGTTGTAGGCTATGTGCTAGTCAGTCATAACTAACCAGCTACGTTCTTGAATCGTGAGAGTTGAGGTGACACGTTTAGCATCAGCATGCATTAAAAGCCCAAATGCCAACAATACATTTTTTGGGGACTGGGATGTGTTTTCCGTCTGGTTGACCTATTCCTCGCATAACTTCATCCACGAGAGCATGAGAATTATCCACTTTGCATAGGTTGGGGACAGGAACGTTAAGGTGCATTGTGTGTGTGTGTGTGGGGGGGGGGGGGGGGGCAGTGCCCCAGTAAAGCTTAATTCCTAGTGACGCCCCTGCAATGAAAGCCTTTCTGTGTGGAGTTTGCATGTTCTCCCCTACAGTCCAAAAACATGCAGGTTAGGCTAATTGGTGGCTCTAAATTGACCTTAGGTGTGAATGTGAGTGTGAATGGTTGTCTGTGTCAGCCCTGCGATGATCTGGTGACTTGTCCAGGGTGTACCCCGCTTCTCGCCCATAGTCAGCTGGGATAGGCTCCAGCTTGCCTGCGACCCTGTAGGACAGGATAAGCAGCTACAGATAATGGATGGATGGATGGATGGATGGGTTAACTAATAGGGCAGTGCAGTGGTTAGCACGGTCACCTCACAGCAAGAAGGTTCTGGGTTCGAGCCCAGTGGCCGATGAAGGCCTTTCTGTGCGGAGTTTGCATGTTCTCCCCGTGTCCGCGTGGGTTTCCTCCGAGTGCTCCGGTTTCCCCCACAGTCCAAAGACATGCAGGTTAGGTTAACTGGTGACTCTAAATTGACCGTAGGTGTGAATGTGAGTGTGAATGGTTGTCTGTGTCTATGCGTCAGCCCTGTGATGACCTGGCGACTTGTCCAGGGTGTACCCCGCCTCTCGCCCATAGTCAGTTGGGATAGGCTCCAGGTTGCCTGTAACCCTGTAGGGCAGGATAAGCGGCTACAGATAATGGATGGACGGATGGATGGGTTAACTAATAGGGCAGTGCAGTTGTCAGCACTGTCATCTCACAGCAAGAAGGTCCTGGGTTCGAGCCCAGTGGCCGATAGAGGCCTTTCTGTGTGGAGTTGGCATGATTTGATTTGTTTATTCAAGATAAGATAGCCTTTTTATTATCCCACAAGGGGAAATTTACATTGTTACAGCAGCAAAATATAGAAAGAGAAAAAGACTAGACAGGGACACTCTAACGAGTGCAAACCCCGCCTTTTCCCTATTAAAATACATTGGGCGAAAATTTCGAAGTTCTGCCATGACCTTGACCTTTGACCTCCAAAATGTAATGGTTTCCTTCCTGGGTGATTGGCAACACATGTACAAAATTTGGTCCAAATCGATCCATTGGTTCTTGAGATATCTTGCAGACACACAGACAGACAGACAGATACACACACACACACACAGACTGACGCAGGTGAAAATAATAACCCCTCCGACTACTGTTGGCGGGGTTAATAATAACCCCTCCGACTACTGTCGGCGGGGTTAACAAGGCAGTGAAGGAGTAGTGCAAAAGCACCCAGTACAGAAAGTATGAACCAGAACGGGACGGTACATTACAATAATGTTACATTTTCTAAATATTCAGGGGTTTCATACTTAACATCTTGTACTCACATGTATCACTGTCATGTATTCTTTGATTATCCAGTATTATTATATCTCTGCCTTCAACATGGTCATCCCTCACAAACTCACCCATAAACTGTCCACACTTGGCTTGCACCCCACCCTCTGTGACTGGCTCCTCGACTTCCTGACTTGCACGCCCCAGACTGTCAGGATTGGTAATAAGACTTCAACCAGCATCATCACAAACATTGGCACCCCACAGGGATGTGTCCTCAGCCCCATCCTCTACACCCTGTTCACCCACGACTGTGTCACTTCCCTCAAGGACATCATCCTGAAGTTCGCGGATGACACCACAGTGATAGGACGCATCACTGGTGGAGACGAAACGGCCTACAGGAGGGAGGTGGTCAGTATGGTGTCATGGTGTGAGGACAACAACCTCCCCCTCGACATGGACAAGATGAAGGAGATGATAGTGGACATGAGGAAGGAGAGGAGACCTCATCTGCCACTGTTCATCTGGGAGCTTGAGGTGGAGAAGGTCAGCAGCTTCAAATACCTGGGTGTTCACATCAGTGAGGACCTCATGTGGACACCTAACACCACCCAGCTGGTTAGGAAGGCTCAATAGCGACTGTACTTTCTGAGGAGGCTGAGGAAGTTTGGTATGTCACCCAAGATCCTCAGCAACTTCTACAGCTGTGTGATTGAGAGCTTCCTGACCAACTGCATCAGTGTGTGGTACGGCAGCACTACAGCTATGGACCACAAACGCCTGCAGAGGGTGGTGAAGACTGCCGAGAAGATCACCAAAACTCCACTGCCCTCTCTGCAGAGCATCTACCACCGCAGAGTCCACAGGAGGGCTGCCTCCATCCTCAAAAGACCCCACCCACCCCCAGCATGGACTGTTCACACTTCTACCTTCAGGCCGGAGGTACAGAAGTGTGAAATGTAAGCCTGTCAGATTAAAGAACTCTTTCTTTCCCACCGCCATCAGACTCCGGAACAGCTGACAGGAGTCTATAACCAAGGATTACCTCCTTATAAACTGTCCTTACTGTTTACATCTGTTAACATTTGTTTGCACATATTTGCACATTACTGCCCTTTTTTGCTGCTATGTCCAATCATTGCCTTATTTTTGTATTTTTGCCTATTTTGCACTACATTTACCTTTATTTTGTACTATATTGGGGTTTTTTTGCTTTTATTTTGCACTACATTGCCTTTACTTTGTATTTTTTCTTCCGCCTATTTATTTGTAATTGGCATTCATGGTGGACAGCAAACTAAGAATTTCATTGTGCAAGAGGGCATGTCCTTACTGTGCATATGACAATAAACACTTTGAACTTTATCCCATCACATTGTATTAATGTTATATTCACGATATTTTCAATCGAAATTGATCTTAAAGCCCGGAACTCCAATTACGGAATATACCTCAGCGTGACGTCACAAAGAAATCCCGTGTGGCAGAACAAGCACCATCCTGTTGGGATGGGTGCTCACCGGATAGTTGTCTCCACTTTTAACTGTCATGATGGAGATGTTGATGTGTGAGACAGTGGAGGAGGCAACTATCTCAGGTTAACAATGTTTAAGAAGTGTGGCTTGGTTTGCAAGACCAATGTCATCAATGTCACTAGTTTTGAAATTTGTAGATGTTCAATCCCAACCTGATACTAATTCCTGTGGTGTATTTGCCATAGCAAACTGTGTCAGTATTTTACATGGCATTGACCCATGTACTGTCGAGTATGATGTTAGGGTCATGAGGGAGCACTTACAAACAGTGGTGCTTGAAAGTTTGTGAACCCTTTAGAATTTTCTATATTTCTGCATAAAAATGACCTAAAACATCATCAGATTTTCACACAAGTCCTAAAAGTAGATAAAGAGAACCCAGTTAAACAAATGAGACAAAAATATTATACTTGGCCATTTATTTATTGAGGAAAATGATCCAATATTACATATCTGTGAGTGGCAAAAGTATGTGAACCTTTGCTTTCAGTATCTGGTGTGACCCACTTGTGCAGCAATAACTGCAACTAAACGTTTCCGGTAACTGTTGATTAGTCCTGCACACCAGCTTGGAGGAATTTTAGCCCATTCCTCCATACAGAACAGCTTCATCTCTGGGATGTTGGTGGGTTTCCTCACATGAACTGCTCGCTTCAGGTCCTTCCACAACATTTAGATTGGATTAAGGTCAGGACTTTGACTTGGCCATTCCAAAACATTAACTTTATTCTTCTTTAACCATTCTTTGGTAGAACGACTTGTGTGTTCAGAGTCATTGTCTTGCTGCATGACCCACCTTCTCTTGAGGTTCAGTTCATGGACAGATGTCCTGACATTTTCCTTTAGAATTCGCTGGGATAATTCAGAATTCATTGTTCCATCAATGACGGCAAGCCGTCCTGGCCCAGATGCAGCAAAACAGGTCCAAACCATGATACTACCACCACCATGTTTCACAGATGGGATAAGGTTCTTATGCTGGAATGCAGTGTTTTCCTTTCTCCAAACATAACACTTCTCATTTAAACCAAAAAGTTCTATTTTGGTCTCATCCATCCACAAAACATTTTTCCAGTAGCCTTCTGGCTTGTCCATGTGATCTTTAGCAAACTGCAGACAAGCAGCAATGTTCTTTTTGTAGAGCAGTGGCTTTTTCCTTGCAACCCTGCCATGCACACCATTGTTGTTCAGTGTTCTCCTGATGGTGGACTCATGAACATTAACATTAGCCAATGTAAGAGAGGCCTTCAGTTGCTTAGAAGTTACCCTGGGGTCCTTTGTGACCTCGCCGACTATTACATGCCTTGCTCTTGGAGTGATCTTTGTTGTTCGACCACTCCTGGGGAGGGTAACAATGATCTTGAATTTCCTCCATTTGTACACAATCTGTCTGACTGTGGATTGGTGGAGTCCAAACTCTTTAGAGATGGTTTTGTAACCTTTTCCAGCCTGATGAGCATCAACAACGCTTTTTCTGAGGTCCTCAAAAATCTCCTTTGTTCATGCCATGATACACTTCCACAAACATGTGTTGTGAAGATCAGACTTTGATAGATCCCTGTTCTTTAAATAAAACAGGGTGCCCACTCACACCTGATTGTCACCCCATTGATTGAAAACACCTGACTCTAATTTCCCCTTCAAATTTTCTGCTAATCCTAGAGGTTCACATACTTTTGCCACTCACAGATATGTAATATTGGATCATTTTCCTCAATAAATAAATGACCACGTATAATATTTTTGCCTCATTTGTTTAACTGGGTTCTCTTTATCTACTTTTAGGACTTGTGTGAAAATCTGATGATGTTTTAGGTCCTATTTATGCAGAAATATAGAAAATTCTAAAGGGTTCACAAACTTTCAAGCACCACTGTAAGCTGAAATGTGATGTCATTAGATTGCCTTTATTTGTCTAGTTACTGGTTCCATGGTATTTTTCATCAGCACAGAAGCTTTTCATTGGTCATGCTTATTTTATTGCATTGTCTTTGGCTCTGACTGACTGCACTGCCACTGCATTCTGTGGTGCCTGTCTGTGGTGCTCACTATTAATCCTATGATGTAGATTGTGTACTAAACATTTAATGCTTAGCCGAGGTTGGACTTTGACATGGCATGCTTGAGGCTGAACAAATCATCATCTTAGCCACTAGCTGCATGTACATTTGACACTAATTTAATGCCTTTTACCTCTTCTGCTTTCCAGTGCAACCAGGAACATTCTATAGTGATCCCAGTGGTCCACGATGGTGAATAAAATATTTGGAAAGTAATTACTTATGATTCATGTCATGAATTGAAGAGCTCTCATCTATTTGTATGGGTGTAAAGCATTTGAACATCAAAAATGATTATATAGCCCAGTATTTGTTTTTATATGAGACAGCGCTGGAACTGGATAGGGCATGTCATGAGAAGAGAGCCACACTGCAAAAAATAAAAATCTTAGGAAGTTTATTTGTCTATTTTCAAGTCAAAACATCTAGCCACCCTTATTATAAGACATAATTGCCCAACAGGCAAAACCCCATTTAGCTAAAAAGGCTAGTTTTTAGACAGTGCATCTTGAAAATCTTGTATAGACAAAATGTCTTGAAAAAGTCTTATTTGGAGCACCTTTGAAAATAAAACAAGTTTTTTTTAAAACAAGTAAGTACATTTTGGACATTTGTCAAATGCGGTTCATCTTGTTTCAAGAAAAAAAACAAAGTATGCTTGTTTTGGGAATACAGTGGGGCAAAAAAGTATTTAGTCAGTCACCAATTGTGCAAGTTCTCCCACTTAAAAAGATGAGAGAGGCCTGTAATTTTCATCATAGGTATACCTCAACTATGAGAGACAAAATGAGAAAAAAAAAATCCAGAAAATCACATTGTCTGATTTTTAAAGAATTTATTTGCAAATTATGGTGGAAAATACGTATTTGGTCAGTAACAAAAGTTCATCTCAATACTTTGTTATATACCCTTTGTTGGCAATGACAGAGGTCAAACGTTTTCTGTAAGTCTTCACAAGGTTTTCACACACTGTTGCTGGTATTTTGGCCCATTCCTCCATGCAGAGCTCCTCTAGAGCAGTGATGTTTTGGGGCTGTTGCTGGGCAACACGGACTTTCAACTCCCTCCAAAGATTTTCTATGGGGTTGAGAGCTGGAGACTGGCTAGGCCACTCCAGGACCTTGAAATGCTTCTTACGAAGCCACTCCTTCGTTGCCCGGGCGGTGTGTTTGGGATCATTGTCATGCTGAAAGACCCAGCCACGTTTCATCTTCAATGCCCTTGCTGATGGAAGGAGGTTTTCACTCAAAATCTCATGATACATGACCCCATTCATTCTTTCCTTTACACGGATCAGTCGTCCTGGTCCCTTTGCAGAAAAACAGCCCCAAAGCATGATGTTTCCACCCCCATGCTTCACAGTAGGTATGGTGTTCTTTGGATACAACTCAGCATTCTTTCTCCTCCAAACACGACAAGTTGAGTTTTTACCAAAAAGTTCTATTTTGGTTTCATCTGACCATATGACATTCTCCCAATCCTCTTCTGGATCATCCAAATGCTCTCTAGCAAACTTCAGGCAGGCCTGGACATGTATGGCTTAAGCAGGGGGACACGTCTGGCACTGCAGGATTTGAGTCCCTGGCGGTGTAGTGTGTTACTGATGGTAGCCTTTGTTACTTTGGTCCCAGCTCTCTGCAGATCATTCACTAGGTCCCCCTGTGTGGATCTGGGATTTTTGCTCACCGTTCTTGTGATCATTTTGACCCCACAGGGTGAGATCTTGCATGGAGCCCCAGATCGAGGGAGATTATCAGTGGTCTTGTATGTCTTCCATTTTCTAATAATTGCTCCCACAGTTGATTTCTTCACACCAAGCTGCTTACTTATTGCAGATTCAGTCTTCCCAGCCTAGTGCAGGTCTACAATTTTGTTTCTGGTGTCCTTTGACAGCTCTTTGGTCTTGGCCATAGTGGAGTTTGGAGTGTGACTGTTTGAGGTTGTGGACAGGTGTCTTTTATACTGATAACGAGTTCAAACAGGTGCCATTAATACAGGTAACGAGTGGAGGACAGAGGAGCCTCTTAAAGAAGAAGTTACAGGTTGTGAGAGCCAGAAATCTTGTTTGTAGGTGACCAAATACTTATTTTACAGAGGAATTTACCAATTAATTCATTAAAAATCCTACAATGTGATTTCCTGGATTCTTTCCCCCCATTCTGTCTCTCATAGTTGAGGTATACCTATGATGAAAATTACAGGCCTCTCTCATCTTTTTAAGTGGGAGAACTTGCACAATTGGTGGCTGACTAAATACTTTTTTGCCCCACTGTAAATGAACTTTACTGAAATCTTTGAATCTTTCATTACAATTCAACTCCACCTTACATATCCTAAGTTTACTGCGACTGTTTTCTCAGTCATTCAGAGTGAGCTCCTTCTAGATGCTGTACATACTCTAGACCAGACAAGTGCCTTCAAAAAGTTTATGAGTAAGTGGAGGGCGTTTTAGTGAGGTCTTTTTGGAATGCTGTGAGTTAAGTTCAGTGGTTGTTTTTTTTTGTGCCTGATCTTGTAAACCCCTCGTACACTGCACTGTTGCTTTGGCGTTGTGTAAGCACTGTAAGTCAAAATGCGTAGACTTTTATTTATTTATTTATTTTTTGGTGCCTGAGGTCCTGGGGAAGTGGAATCTTAAGAGATGTTTTAATGTTTGAATGTTGAAATGGGGAAAAAAATAAACTTGTTGTAATGCTACACGTGTCGTCAACTTGATTCAAGATAGTCTCTGGTCTCATATCTAGAGTACTTTACTAATTACAGGTCACAAAAGGAGAATCTTTTAAGCTAGCAATGCTTAGTTGTAGAATTTAACAATCCTAATATTAGTATATTTATCTTAAATTCAGTTTTTACTGCTAAGACTTTGTCATGAATTTAAGTGAAATACCCTTAAAATGAAATAAATAAAAATGACTTGAATGGCTAAATGTAAGAAGTACGATCTTGTTATAAGAACTATTTTGATTATTTTGAGTTAATCAGATCTCGCATAATAAGTTCCCCAATCTTATTTTGGAATTATTTAATCTAAAAACAGGTTAGATTTTTCATCTTACTTTAAGAAATCTTACCAAGTCAAATTTGACTAGTTCCATTGGCAGATTTTTTTTCACCTGATTCAAGCAAATATGCTTTGTTTTAATCTTTTATTTCTTATTTTTGAAAGGCCATTTTTTGCAGTGCAAACAGCATCCCTAGAGTAGCCCTGCACTAGACACTAGAAGGTAGAAGAAAAAGAGGAAGACCCAAAACCACCTGGCATTGGACTGGGGAGAAGGAGATGCAAACCATGAATCTGACCTGGGGAAGTGTCCAAAAGATGGCCCAAAATCGCCAGGAGTGGAGATCCTTCGTTGCTGCCCTAAATGCTAGGAGGCATAACAGGCAGTAAGAAGTAAGATTTGTTGTTGTACCGTTATCAGCAATGTGAGCCTAGCCACTGGAAGTTCCCAGCACACAATGCTTGCTGGGATTTGGGAAAGGGGCAAATATAATGGGTTGAAGTAGTCCAATCTTGACATGACAAAGGACTGAACAAATTGCTTCAGTGAAGGGAAAGGACTGGATTTTTATTTTTTTGTAAAGGACAAATGACATGACTGATCCAGGTTAGTAATGTGAGCTGATGTTTCTTTCCCAGGTTGAGCTGGAAAAAATTAATAAAGTATTGACACCCCCCCCCCGGCTTTATCCGATCACAGTGCACTACATGCCTGAATGAGCAAACTATTACAGGAGGGATGACTTGTAGTTTCATGGTTACTTCTTCCCCTGTGTTGAGTTTAAGTTTAATTACAAAATTTCAGTCTCCAATCATAGGTCTATGACGTGATTGCAATCAGAACAAACAAATAAATAAAAATCAGTAAAAAAAAAATGTAAACACAGACCACAACATCCACATGTACTAATAAAATAATAATTAAAAAAAATTGTGTATCTTTCAGATTAATTTTGAAACCTTGCTGAAAATCGAGCTGGTCCGAGCAGTTACCAAATTAGTTTTGAGAGAACAACACAACATTAAGACAATCTTAAACATTTATTGATTTATGTAGTCAATGAATAATGAAGATAGAAAATAACTTACCAGGTCATAAAGACTGTGGACCAGCTTGACATGTGTTTTGGCAGCTGGTCAGACCAAACTGGGTGGGGTTTTTTTTGCCTTGTCCGTCTGCTATCTGAGACACACACACACACATTCTATTTTTTATATATATATATATATATATATATATATATATATATATATATATATATATATATATATATATATATGAACCCATGTTTGTGAGAGATTTCATTTTATTTCTGCTCAACACCTTTGCACCATTGAGCTGTATATAAAATCTTTAGAGCTCATCGGCTTATCAGAGCGAAGCCATCTGGCTGTCATCATCGTACCACTCTCATCATGGAGCGGAACTGTCCTTTAGACTCCTGGAAGTTGCACAAAAACTGGACAAGTTATTTATGTACAACCCCGATTCCAAAAAAGTTGGGACAAAGTACAAATTGTAAATAAAAACGGAATGCAATAATTTACAAATCTCAAAAACTGATATGGTATTCACAATAGAACATAGACAACATATCAAATGTTGAAAATGAGACATTTTGAAATTTCATGCCAAATATTGGCTCATTTGAAATTTCATGACAGCAACACATCTCAAAAAAGTTGGGACAGGGGCAATAAGAGGCTGGAAAAGTTAAAGGTACAAAAAAGGAACAGCTGGAGGACCAAATTGCAACTCATTAGGTCAATTGGCAATAGGTCATTAACATGACTGGGTATAAAAAGAGCATCTTGGAGTGGCAGTGGCTCTCAGAAGTAAAGATGGGAAGAGGATGACCAATCTCCCTAATTCTGCTCCGACAAATAGTGGAGCAATATCAGAAAGGAGTTCGACAGTGTAAAGTTGCAAAGAGTTTGAACATATCATCTACAGTGCATAATATCATCAAAAGATTCAGAGAATCTGGAAGAATCTCTGTGCGTAAGGGTCAAGGCCGGAAAACCATACTGGGTGCCCGTGATCTTCAGGCCCTTAGATGGCACTGCATCACATACAGGCATGCTTCTGTATTGGAAATCACAAAATGGGCTCAGGAATATTTCCAGAGAACATTATCTGTGAACACAATTCACCGTGCCATCCGCCGTTGCCAGCTAAAACTCTATAGTTCAAAGAAGAAGCTGTATCTAAACGTGATCCAGAAGCGCAGACGTCTTCTCTGGGCCAAGGCTCATTTAAAATGGACTGTGGCAAAGTGGAAAACTGTTCTGTGGTCAGACGAATCAAAATTTGAAGTTCTTTATGGAAATCGGGGACGCCGTGTCATTCGGACTAAAGAGGAGAAGGACGACCCAAGTTGTTATCAGCGCTCAGATCAGAAGCCTGCATCTCTGATGGTATGGGGTTGCATTAGTGCGTGTGGCATGGGCAGCTTACACATCTGGAAAGACACCATCAATGCTGAAAGGTATATCCAGGTTCTAGAGCAACATATGCTCCCATCCAGACAACGTCTCTTTCAGGGAAGACCTTGCATTTTCCAACATGACAATGCCAAACCACATACTGCATCAATTACAGCATCATGGCTGCGTAGAAGAAGGGTCCGGGTACTGAACTGGCCAGCCTGCAGTCCAGATCTTTCACCCATAGAAAACATTTGGCGCATCATAAAACGGAAGATACGACAAAAAAGACCTAAGACAGTTGAGCAACTAGAATCCTACATTAGACAAGAATGGGTTAACATTCCTATCCCTAAACTTGAGCAACTTGTCTCCTCAGTCCCCAGACGTTTACAGACTGTTGTAAAGAGAAAAGGGGATGTCTCACAGTGGTAAACATGGCCTTGTCCCAACTTTTTTGAGATGTGTTGTTGTCATGAAATTTAAAATCACCTAATTTTTCTCTTTAAATGATACATTTTCTCAGTTTAAACATTTGATATGTCATCTATGTTCTATTCTGAATAAAATATGGAATTTTGAAACTTCCACATCATTGCATTCCGTTTTTATTTACAATTTGTACTTTGTCCCAACTTTTTTGGAATCGGGGTTGTAGCTGGTGAGAAAAATTACAAAAAATACGCCTGCATGTGCAGCAGTGAACTGTACAAACCGTCAAATCAAAGGCTGTGGATGGACATTTCATCTGTGAGCGTTGATAGCATGTGATCATTTTTACACATATGTGCACAGTGCCATTTGCCTGGACCCCCTGTAGCATTTTATGATGGTTTGCAAGAGTGAAAGAAAAAACAAAAAAATGTGTCTGATTTTCTTGTCCGTTTTTGTTGAAAATCTGACACTGATATCTGGGATGAACACTATGACTGTGTCAGATTTTCGATGAAAATGTCCCAGACGAGATCAAAGCCAATGTCTAGCCATGTTTGATATTGAATGTGAGAGCTCAGGCTCAAAGGTTCAAATTCAAAAAGAAAAATGAACTGAGTAAATTAGCCTCAGGAGCCTAAATGAAAGAAAGACCATAGCCTTAGGCAGAAATGGCAGTGAGGGATGCAAATAAAGAGATGTTATTGTTCTAGTTTGGTCAGTAGTTATTTCCATTTATCTTAGGATAAGCATAATTGACTATGTATAAAAAGTAAAAAATAAATAAAAAATAAATAAAAAGGAAGAAGAAATGTATGAAAGAGAAAGATACACTGTATTTGAGAAAAACTGAAATAATCTCCGTAAAAATAATTATCGTAGTAAAAGAGCTGCTCAAAAAAAAAAAAAAAGATCAGAGGCTGGACTGGAAAAGGAAAAAAACAGTGAAGGGGAGCGCTACAAACATATGTAAGGAATGTGGGCAAAGTTGAGAAAATAAGAGGAGCTGATGAAAAGGGGGGAAAAAAATCAGGAGATACTTTTCTTGGGGCAAGTTTGATCGGATATGATTGTTTAACACAGTGGTTCCCAACCTTTTTTCCTTGAAGCCCCCCTTGCTTGTGTCCAAGACAAGACAAGACAAGCCAGGCCCCCACAACCCCAACTCCTGCATACACACACACACACACACCAAAAGAATAAGGTGATTAATTACAAAATTTTATTTGCAAAAATAAACAGCAGTTGTAGGTTTTTGTTCCTTTTCTCTTTGCTTTATATGGATAAATGTTTTTTTTCCTCTTTTTTATGTCATCAGGTGTATCTCACACACACACACACACACACACACACACACACACACACACACACACACACACACACACACACACGCACAAATAACTGCAAGGACATTAAAAATATTTGTCTCTTTTCAAGAGAGCTTAACATTAAAATTTCAAACATGAGCTTAACTTTTTTTCCTTTAACAACCAGAGTAGGCCTACCTCATTACTAAAGAAAGATCGTGATTCATTGTCAGATATATACAGTATCAACATCTATACAGATTTCTTTCCTTCCGTTTGTCACCAGGTGTATAAAATAGAAATAGAAACAAGAAGACATGGTCATCACTATCCCCCGCCACGAGCATCTTATGAAGACCTCTTAACACTTACACCCTTATAAGTCAAAGTCCCTTCCCATGCCATGTGGTGCATAGGGCAGCACCGATCCCCATTTCCATAGCCCTCGGCCTCTCACCTATTACATAGCTAGGGTTACAGTGGGGGGCGCTAGTCCTCTGGTAACCACGAGAGTTGACTCCGCACTTGCATCTGTATTGCAGCATGCTTTGCCAAACGGCAGTAGGTACCATTTTTATGACGGCCTTTGGTATGACCCGACCGTGAGTAGAACTCGCAATCTCCCGATCGAGTGGTGGACACGCTAACCACTAGGCCAACTCGCGGTAAGGTGCGTGCCCCTGTCGTACAGACGGACTTGACGTTCTTGGGCCTGCCGCAAATTCTCCAGGGTTAGGTGAGTGAGGGTGTGGAGTTTGGCGCGCAGGTCAATAACGTATTGAATTTTGTTTTTACTGGTTGAAGGTCCCTCCTCCCAATTTTCCCGTAGCACATCCAAAATGCCATGTGGCTTATGCCCGTATAGTAATTCAAACGGGGAGAACCCCGTGGAGGCTTGTGGGACCTCTAGCACTGCGAATAACAGGGGTTCGAGCCATTTATCCCAGTTACGTGCGTCCTCGCTTATGAATTTTTTAATAATGTTTTTGAGGGTGCGATTAAACCGTTCGACTAAGCCATCCGTTTGTGGGTGATAAACGCTGGTGCGGATCGGCTTAATTCCCAGTAACCCAAACAGTTCACGCAGTGTGCGTGACATAAATGTAGTGCCTTGATCAGTCGGAATCTCTTTGGGGATTCCGACCCAGGAGATAATGCAGAAGAGTGCTTCAGCAATACTGCGTGCTGAGATATTGCGAAGAGGCACTGCTTCCGGATATCGCGTTGCATAGTCTACCAGAACTACAATAAAGCGATATCCTCGTGTTGACCGATCTAATGGCCCGATGAGATACATCCCAATTCTTTTGAACAGGGTCTCGATTAATGGCAGAGGGCGCAAAGGCGCTTTTGAAATGGCCGCTGGATTTACTAACTGGCATTCGCGGCACGCCGTACACCACCTACGGACATTGCAGCGAATCCCTGGCCAATAGAACCGGGCCATTATTCGGGCTAGTGTCTTATCCTGCCCTAAGTGTCCAGCCATGGGATTAAAGTGAGCCGCCTGGAATACCAATTCCCGGTGGCTCTTTGGGATTAAAAGTTGGGTTATTTGTTCCTTAGTCTAAGTGTCCTGCGTCACTCGGTACAATCTATCCTTAATAACGGAAAAATAGGGGAAGGACCGGGTGGCGTTTGGCTGGAGCATTTGACCATCGATTACTCTCACTTGGTCAAACACATGCCACAGAGACTCATCTCATGATTGCTGTAATGGGAAATCCGCAAGAGATTCCCCAAGAGAGGGAGGAGGAGTCTGCTGCTCCTCACTCTGACGCGGTGATGACGTAGACGGCTCTGTGACAGCTGCTCCCGCCAATGCCACTCCGGGACCTCCCCCCGCTGAACTACGGCAGGACCCACTCTTCACTAAGTGCGACATTAAATCCTGAAATCCCGGCCAATCAGTCCCCAAAATTATCGAGTGGTTAAGGCGAGGATTAACCGCCGCCTGTACTCTAAATTTCTCCCCTCGAAACAGAATGTGGACCGACACTAAAGGGTAGTTGTGAACATCCCCATGCACACACAACACCTTCACCAACTGTGCTCTTCCCAATGCCTCGTCTTGCACCAGGCTTTGGTGGATTGAGGTCTGATTACAGCCGGAGTCCATCAAAGCCTGATACGTATCCCCTTGGATACTCACCGGCATGCGATACGCTCCGGCCCAATCGAGGGCGGTCCCTGGCGCGTTGGGGATCCGGACCACAGCACCCACCTCCATCGCTGAGCACTGATGCTGGAGGTGCCTCGGCTCCCCGCAGCGCCAGCAAACCGGCCCAGGCTCTCTCTCTGCACCAGTGTTCCAGATATCACTCACCTGAGGGGGGGAAGACACAGACACAGAAGTAGGAAATGGTAGGACCCTGTGGGTGCGGCAGGCCGGCTGGGGTGGAGCCGGCCCCCGCCTCCACGGTGGGGGAATGGAGCAAGGGCGAGGAACAGAAGGAGCGGGAGAGAGAGAGGAGAGGGGAGAAGGGGAGACATGCTGTCCTGCCATTGGAACAGCCACCATATGGTCCTCCGCCAGCTCAATGGCCTGATCCAGCGACGCCGGGCGATGGCACTGGACCCACTCCGCGGTTCCTTCCGGAAGTCGAGCGACGAACTGCTCCAGCGCCACCAGACCAATGATTCCCTCGGCGTCACGGTTGTCGGCCCTCAGCCACCGGCAGCAGGCGTCCCAGAGTTGCTGGCCAAATGCGAACGGCCGGCCGACCTCCTCCAGGCGCAGCGCGCAGAAGCGCTGCCGCTGCTGCTCTGGGGTGCGACCCACGCGCTGGAGGACGGCCCTGCGGAGGTCCGCGTAGACCAGCCAGCTGTCGGCGGGGAGCTGTAGCGTGGCCAGCTGCGCCTCGCCCATGAGCAGGGGGAGGAGGAATGTCGCACGCTGTTCCACCGGCCACCCCACGCCTCTGCTGCCTGCTCAAAGAGAGTGAGGAAGGCCTCAGGGTCGTCGTGCGGGCCCATCTTCGTTAGGGTGAGGTGAGAAGGGTCCGCTGCGGTGGAGGTGGTGGACCCCGCTGACGCGAGTAGGTGCTGGAACGCCTGGCGATCTTCCTGCTGCGCCAGCACCAGGGCCTCGAACCTTTGCTCCTGTTCCTCCCGGAGGGCGACCAGTGCCTGGTGCTTGCTCTGTTGGGCCGTGGCGAGGGCATGGATCAGGTCCTTGAGGGGGGAGGACTCCATGGAGCTGTTCTCTTCTGCGCTCCATCCCGGGTTTCGGCATCACTGTAACAAGTGTTCTAGGTGGGTGGAGCACAGAAGCACGGCAGGCCAGAACTGAGTTCTCAAAGACTCTTTTTACTGAAGCTTTTCAGCTTTAAACTACACAAACGCACACAAGCATCCAGGTTGGGGAAGAGCCCCCTTCCTCTGCTCTCCCTCTCCTCTTATAGGGCGCGGTCACTAGGGAAGACACACAAACACAGGTTAATTCCCGTCAGGTGCAGTGATTCCGCCACTTACCTTACCTGACTCCACCCTCCATTCACAGACCGACTCTTGACCACGCCCCCACTGCCACAATTACGAAGCTGATTTAAATTTAAAAAAAAACCTTGAACAGTTGTGAAAATTGTGCCTTTTTAATTGGTGATAAAGCTCAACAAGCAAGCAGTTGTCACTTTTGTTGATTTCAGCAAGGCGTTTGATTCGATACACAGAGAAAAGCTAATGGAAATCCCGTCAGCCTATGGAGTACCAACTAAAATTGTAGAAGCAATAAACATCCTTTCCAAAGATACTGTTGCACAAGTACAAACATCCAATGGGGACACAGACTTTTTCGAGGTAACTGCTGGTGTCCTGCAAGGAGATACTCTTGCACCGTTTGTATTTCTGGTAGCCCTAGATTATGCACTCCATGAAGCTACTAGAGATCCAGAGATAGGCTTTATGACAGAGAAATGGCAAAGCTTACAGAAACCTGCAGTTTTCATCAGACACAGATTATGCTAATGATCTGGCCCTGCTTTCCAACTATGTTGAACAGGCCCAACTTCTTTTATTGATGTTAGAAGTAGCTGGAGAGGCTATTGGACTGCATGTCAATCACAAGAAAACAGACTACATGCTGTACAATCAGGCAGGTGCAAAGTTAGTGACATTGGAGGGAAAGAAACTGAAGCAGGTTAACAATCTCAAATATCTTGGATCATGAATAGCATCAAGTAAGAAGGACATGGAAATCAGAATCGGGCTGGCATGGAAGGCACTGAACAAGTTGGACAAGCTATGGAAATCGAACTTACATAGGTCGTTAAAGATACAGTTCTTTAGAGCAACAGTTGAGTCTGTGCTGTTATATGGTGCAGAGAGCTGGACACTTACCGATGCCATGAATAAGAGTACTTGGTATTACTTGGAAGGACCACAAAACCAACAAAGAGCTGGATGGTAAACTTAATAACAGAACAGCTGTACTACAAGAAAGGTGGTTGAAGTTCATAGGGCACTTGTGGAGGAGGAATAAGGAAATAGTAAGTCAAGTACTTCTTTAGGGAGCCAAAGCAAGGAGCAAGAAAGAGGGGAAGACCAGCACTTACATATGTGGACCAGCTATGGAAAGACTCCGGACTGCCCACTGAGGAATTGAAAGCCATCATGGATGACCATGAAGAATAGGGGAAACTTGTTCGTGGTGTCCGAGTGCACTCGAACTAATGAAGAAGAAGAGATAAATATCAATAATTAAATAATTTACACACACACACACACACACACACACACACACACACACACACACACACACACTTATATACAGTGGAGTTTGAAAGTTTGTGAACCCTTTAGAATTTTCTACATTTCTGCATAAGTATGACCTAAAATATCAGATTTTCACACAAGTCCTAAAAGTAGATAAAGAGAACTCAGTTAAACAAATGAGACAAAAATATTATACTTGGTCATTTATTTATTGAGGAAAATGATCCAATATTACATATCTGTGAGTGGCAAAAGTATGTGAACCTTTGCTTTCAGTATCTGGTGTGAGCCCCTTATGCAGCAATAACTGCAACTAAACGTTTCCGGTAACTGTTGATCAGTCCTGCACACCGGCTTGGAGGAATTTTAGCCCATTCCTCTGTACAGAACAGCTTCAACTCTGGGATGTTGGTGGGTTTCCTCACATGAACTGCTCGCTTCAGCTCCTTCCACAACATTTCGATTGGATTAAGGTCAGGACTTTGACTTGGCCATTCCAAAACATTAACTTTATTCTTCTTTAACCATTCTTTGATAGAACGACTTGTGTGCTTAGGGTTGTTGTCTTGCTGCATGACCCACCTTCTCTTAAGATTCAGTTCATGGACAGATGTCCTGACATTTTCCTTTAGAATTCACTGGTATAATTCAGAATTCATTGTTCCATCAATGATGGCAAGCCGTCCTGGTCCAGATACAGCAAAACAGACCCATACCATGATACTGCCACCACCATGTTTCACAGATGGGAAAAGGTTCTTATGCTGTAATGCAGTGTTTTCCTTTCTCCAAACATAACGCTTCTCATTTAAACCAAAAAGTTCTATTTTGGTCTCATCCGTCCACAAAACATTTTTCCAATAGCTTTCTGGCTTGTCCATGTGATCTTTCGCAAACTGCAGATGAGCAGCAATGTTCTTTTTGGAGACCAGTGGCTTTCTCCTTGCAACCCTGCCATGCACACCATTGTTGTTCAGTGTTCTCCTGATGGTGGACTCATGAACATTAGCCAATGTGAGAGAGGCCTTCAGTTGCTTAGAAGTTACCCTGGGGTCCTTTGTGACCTCGCCAACTATTACATGCCTTGCTCTTGCAGTGATCTTTGTTGGTCGACCACTCCTGGGGAGGGTAACAATGGTCTTGAATTTCCTCCATTTGTACACAATCTGTCTGACTGTGGATTGGTGGAGTCCAAACTCTTTAGAGATGGTTTTGTAACCTTTTCCAGCCTGATGAGCATCAACAGTGCTTTTTCTGAGGTCCTCAGAAATCTCCTTTGTTCATGCCATGATACACTTCCACAAACACATGTTGTGAAGATCAGACTTTGATAGATCCCTGTTCTTTAAATAAAACAGGGTGCCCACTCACACCTGATTGTCATCCCATTGATTGAAAACACCTGACTCTAATTTCACCTTCAAATTTTCTGCTAATCCTAGAGGTTCACATACTTTTGCCACTCACAGATATGTAATATTGGATCATTTTCCTCAATAAATAAATGACCAAGTATAATATTTTTGTCTCATTTGTTTAACTGGGTTCTCTTTATCTACTTTTAGGACTTGTGTGAAAATCTGATGTTTTAGGTCATATTTATGCAGAAATGTAGAAAATTCTAAAGGGTTCACAAACTTTCAAGCACCACTGTATATATAAATAAAGAGAAGGTACTTATACTCATGACCGTGGCACGTTCCGATTTTTTAGAATTCCGTCCGTGATTTGGAAAGAGGGAGAGGAAACTCTGAGGCTTAGTACGGAGAGGAGACAAGGGGATCAGGACACTTTGTCCAATGACCATTTCATCCAAAGCCTTTTTCAGATGCACTATCAATTATTTTATATTTCAGGTATTCCTGTGTTCGTGAACAAAGCCCCCAGGAGAGCACTGCTCTGAGCCTAAAGACAACATGATCCAGCTGGCTTTAAAAATTAGTAATTCAGCCAACAGCGCTCACAGCGAAGCGAAATTTTACAGGCCCCTCCCTCTAAGCCTCCCCCTTGGAAAGAGCACAGTCTCGGGTCGGTAGGACCACGCCTCGGCCCGGGATTCGTGAATGAAGTCCCTGTGAGAGCATTGCACAGTGCCTAAAGATCCATGGTCCATGCTATGGCACTCATTTGCTTTACAAAAATGTGCTTTGCTTCAGTCAAATTCCATTGAGAATTATTCTTTTTTCGGACAAACAAATACCTGAAATATAAAATAACTGATAGTGTGTATAAAAAAAGGCTTTGGACGAAATGACCTGTATCCGTACTCGATGGTCAGTAGAAGTGTCTTATCTTCAGAAAAGCCTGACTTTTTTAAATAATATGGATCAAAATCACACACATCTATCTTCGCTCGATCGTTCAAATCATGGTAATACTGATAAAATTCAGCACTGTTGACAGACATGCTTTCAGCAGCTGCCAACCTAGTTGCTTTGTATATCCACCATCGTGGCAGATGCTCATGACGTAGCACATTTTGAACACGTGGTTGCAAGTCATCTATAGACAGCTACTTGTTCTTCTTCTGTAATTGTGTTGGTGGTGGTTGATATTCAAGTTGAGTGTATTACCGCCACCTACTATTTGGGTGGAGAGCTACTGATTTGACAGTGCACTGTTGAATCGCGTCTGTATGGGAACAACTGCATACAGACATAGTTCCGCAAAAAAGTTGCCGACAAAGCGGTGTTGGGGTAGCCGGAGGGGTGGCCAGAGATTAATTTAGGGTGGCCTTGGCCACCACTGGCCACCCCTACTCCCCTTTTGACATTTTTACAACTCTGTGCTTCAGTTTGCACACAAAAGCGTCCAGAGCGTCTTTGCACTGCATGACGTTTGATTCAGGTCCCTGCATCCGCTTGTTCATCTCATTGCAGAGCGTGAATGTGTACACCAGGTATGCCACTTTGATCCAAAATGCATCAGTCAGATGTTCACACAGTGGTCGACTGTCATCTTGCAAGAATTCCTTTTTTTTTTTCCTTGCAGTTCCATAAAACACACAAGCACTCATCCAGGCAACAGCCACCATACCTCTGTGTGTAGCAGTAGTGTTTGATGCACTTCATCCTCGCACAGCTGGGCAAAAAGTCTCTTGTTAGAAGAGCAAGTTTTAATAAAGTTTACAACTTTCACAAAAGTTGACAAGGTGTTACTCAGGTCTTCTGAAAGGTGTTTGTTTTTTTTTGGCCAATGCTTGGCGAAGTAGCATGCAGTGGAAAATCATGCACCCTGGGGCTTTTTCCTTCAGGCGGCTGAACGGGATGAATTACTCAGGTATAGAAGAAGAAGGAACCTTTATTCGTCACATGCACACTTCAAGCACAGTGAAATTCATCCTCTGCATTTAACCCATCTGAAGCAGTGAACACACGCACACACTCAGAGCAGTGGGCAGTCACACCAGAGCGCCCGGGGAGCAGTCAGGTACTTTGCTCAAGGGCACCTCAGCCCAAGGCCGCCCCACATCATTCACTGCATGTCTTTGGATTGTGGGGGAAACCAGAGCACCCAGAGGAAACCCACGCAGACACAGGAAGAACATGCAAACTCCACACAGAAAGGCCCTCCCTCGCCTGCCGCTGGGTTCAAACCTGGAACCTTCTTGCTGTGAAGCGACCGTGCTAACCACTACACCACCATGCAGACATTTGCTTATGCAGTAATGGTCACAGAGGTTCTGGGGTGGGTTTCCCAAAAGCATCGCAGCACAAAGATCATCGTTAAATGGTAGAGCAAGCAGCACAATCAACACTCGCTCTCCTAGTTAACCACTTAAAACCCAAAAATAGGGGAAAAAATGCAAAAAAAATTTTCACCTGTCAGATATTGTTAAAGGAGGCCCCTGATGCAGAAATTGAAAGGTTCTTAAATTTACATTTTAGTAAGTTTTTATAGAAATGTTATAATATTGCAATGTTGGGCCTAGTTGGGAGCAGTCATCCCTACAGCGGAGGATGGGCTATGAGCTCTCCTTTTTTTTATTATTAGACAATACAACAACGAAACAGTAAGAACAAGTTAAAGACAAAGTGATAGACATTCCAAGACATGACAAAGGCATAAATAAAAAAAAAGTAATATAGAAAAAAAAATGGGGGTGATAAGATAAATAAGTGAATAAAATAACATAAAATAATAAATAGAAATAAGTTTAAAGAAAGAAAAGGAAATATAAAACAGGGCAAATTGAAATGACAGACAATTTCACTTCATGTAATTTGAATAAAATTGAATAGCTGATAAGCACTTTTTGTTGGATTCGATATGTGACAGAGACTCAAAATACATTTTTAATTCAATTAAAAATAATGGGAATGAGGGGGTTGTCTTGGACATTTTGACTTTATGTATATGGAATTTACCTAGTAATATAAGGAGATTAATTATGTTAAATTTATTATTGTACGAGAAAGTGCCAAAAATAATGATTTTCTCATCAAAGTGATACTTGACTAGCTTTAGCGAAAAGAAAATTTCCCAAATCTTTCCAAAAGGTGATACAAAATGGGCATTTATAAAATAAATGGATGATACTTTCTCTATCTTTTTTACAAAAGGTACAGCTGTCATCGATATCGGAAAATCTGGAGATGTATGCATTAGTAGGATAGATGTTATGTAATGAATGAATGAATGAATGAATGAACCCTTTATTGTCACTTAGTCACAAGTACCAGCGAAATTAGCCATCAACCCGTCCGTACATATACACATATATACAATTGACACAGGGGGAGTAGACAGGACAGGAAGACAGGGATGAAAAATACAGAGTAACATGAGGGGAGGGGAGGAGAAAAAAAGCAACCCCCACACTATGCTCCTGTGGGGAGTACAGTGTGGGAACATTAAAAAAACACCTCAGCACATAAGCACAAAAATAACACAGTACACTTTACACATGACTCAAGACTCGAGGGGGAAGGGGGTGAGGGAGGGGGCGATCATGGGAGGGGGTAAGGGGGAGAGGGAGGGGCAGAGGTATAGGTAACCCAGCGCAAACAAGCAGTCCGGTCCTGCAGCCGAAGATGGCGCTTACCCACTTGTCACACTGGGGGTAAAAACGGCGACCGTGGGAAGTGGGGGAAGGAATACGAGAGAGTCTAACAGCAATGATCTCCAGGGAGAAAGTTGTTGTCCCAGCAACAGCCTTGGCCAAGGCCGGTGCTCTCTGAGGGAGCCGAAAGCAGATAAGATTGGGACTGTTTGGTCTTGGGGCAAGTAGATGCATTCCTTTACACGACTACTCTGTTTGTCCATTCTGGTCTCCGAATCGATCCATTTTCCTTTGCAAAGCCAAAAGCTTCTCCATGATGTTATCCATGTTGCGGTTCAAGTTCTGAATAGCCACAGTCTGAGTGCCGACAGCTCTGCCCACCGCTTCAATCATATCGGGCAGCTTTATGAGGCTTTGGACAGCTGTCACCCTTTTCTGATTTCCTCGATAAACCAGGGCAATGCCTAATCCAATCAGCAAAAGTCCTGTAATCATGGTTCTGAATAGGTAGATGTCTTCAATGTCCTCCACAGAAAGAACCGCCAGGCACACGACCCGCGACCTCTCCCACGCGTCCATCGTGTAGCCAGCTGCGAACATTCCGGCAGGACAGGCTGGTTCCCCCATAATAGTTTAAGATGTAATTCTCTGATTTTGTTAGAAATTAAAAATTTAAATGGGACAAGCCAAGCTCTACTCCAGTTTATATCTTTGAAGAGGGAGTTCCAATAAGTCTTTCCATGAGGAGTTATTTTTCTTTTGCTAAAAAAGCATCTTCTAATATGTTTATTTGTACATTTATAACTAATAGACTGGATTCCATCTAAATAAAGTGTCTGTTGAAGGTTAATAACCTTGTGTAGATTACTACAGCCTTTCATTAGCTCTTTTAAACCGCTGGGAATAGAGCTAACTATAAATCTATATCCTTTGGTTTGATGGGAAATCCTTTTTTTCGCAGAAACATCTCATATGACAATATATGACCTTCGTTGTTAAAAAGATCCTTTAAAACTAGACTGCATTTCCGCAAAGAAAATGCAAAGTGTGCTTGCTGAGCTGTAGCAGAACAGAAGAAAAAAAGAAGGAAAAAAGGAAAAGACAAGTGCAGTTCAGACCCGATTGCATGAATGTGTCAGGGGAGTTGGTCTGAAGTATCACATGAAGTTTGGTGCATCTCCGATGGAGCATGTCTAAGTAGGACGACTCGATTCGTGAGTCCTATTCATTTTCTATGGGAAAAAACAACAGAAAAATGACAAGGATGACAGAATGGGTGCATCAATCCAAAAGCTGTATACAAGCACACTACACCAGTGGATATGTGGTGAAGTGTTACTGAGCAAAACTCCATTCATTTGAATGGGGCCAAAAATCAATGGAAGCCTATGGAGGGAAAAAAGGATGTGTGAAAACCAAGAAAAAGATGAGTGCAGGTCTCAGATGAGGGGATGGATATATGTGGGGACTTGCCCTGAAGTCTCTTGAAGTTTGGTCACTCAGTTAAAAAATGTGACGGAGAGTGAAAGCTTTTTTCCGGAAACGCCATTCATTTTCAATGGGGCCAAAAATGAATGGAAGTGAATGGATGAAAAAGTGGGGCATGAAAAGAAAGGAAAAAATGAGTGCGGGTCAGAACCGAATGCATATATGTGTCTGGGGAGTTGGCCTGAGGTATCACATGAGGTTTGGTGCGTCTGCGATGAAGCGTGTCCGAGCAGGACGATTCGATTCGTGAGCCCTATTCATTCTCTATGGGAAAAAAAATTACAGTTAAAATTACAGTTAAAATTACAGTTCGTCCATCTTATTGGCCAGAGAGCGCACATTAGCTCCCGTCTATTCACCTGGCTAACGTCCGCTCTCTGGCCAATAAGATGGACGAACTGCTGCTCCTCAACACAATCAACACAGATTTTAACAGATCTGCTGCCTTGTGCTTCACTGAAACCTGGCTCGGTGAGCACATCCCAGACTCTTCTGTCCGTCTACCTGGATTTCACCTTCACCGAGCGGACCGCAAAACGGAGCTCACAGGGAAAACGAGAGGAGGCGGAATCTGCTTTTATATTAACAAAGGTTGGTGTACTGATGTCACAGTTCTAAATAAATCATGCAGTCCTCATCTGGAGACATTATTCATAAACTGCAAACCGTTTTATGCTCCACAAGAGTTTTCCTCGTTTATTCTGGTTGGAGTTTACATCCCCCCTCAGGTGTGTATTAATGAGGCGTTACAACACCTGGCTGACCAGATAAACAACATGGAGAAAAACCACTCGGACTCTTTGCTCATTGTTTTGGGGGACTTTAACAGAGCAAACCTCAGCCACGAATTGCCAAAATATAAACAGCACATTATTGCCGCTTTTCCACTACAAACGCGGCTGAGCCGTGCCGTGCTGAGTCGAGCTGAGTCGAGCTGAGCGGGGCTATTGAAGTTGCATTTCGACTACAACCGCGCTGAACCGTGCTGGCTGGAAGTGGGTGGACACATTGGGTGGAGTTAGCGAAAGTGGGTGGACGTCACGTGATGTCGTTAAGCAGCGCAAACAGTGACATCAGTGACAGTGGCGGAACAAGTCAGAGCCGGGCCGGGGGCGGGGCAAATGACCGGGCATTTTATTAAAGCTTATCATAACATCATTTTAGGCTACAAAATGTCCGCAACTGCGGTGTTTACCAATTTCAACACTACCGGGTGCAACTATGTTATTTAGTACATCAAGTCCTTCAAACGAACATGTAACTCAGAAACAAAAAACATTAGGATACTGTACATGGCTCATAATAAAACATCAATAGCCTATACTGCGCACATTATTTGAAGGGCATACGAATGAGCGCTCAGAGGTTGCAACGGTGACAGGAAGAGTCAGAAATAAAAGGAGGGCGGTGCAAACCTCACTGAATGCACTGTGTTTACCAATTTCAACACTACGGGGTGCAACTATGTTATTTTGTACATTAAGTCCTTCAAACGAACATGTAACTCAAACAAAAAAACATTAGGCGACATACTGTACATGGCTCATAATAAAACATCAATAGCCTACTGCGCGCATTATTTGAAGGGCATACGACGAGCCTTGCGCTCCGCGAACTCGTCCATGATGCTCTGTATGTCACTGATTCAGTGATCTTTTAAGCGGTAGTCTCACGACCCGAATAGTAAACAATAAACATGGAGGACATGGTGTCGTTAGTGTTGCTGGTCTTGGTGCTGTGGCTTGTTGTCACCGACAACGCCAACAGATACTGGCAAGAGCGTATAGATGAGGCGAGGCGCATAAGGCTTCAGAAATTCTCGTAATTCATAATTATTCTTCTTCCGGGTTTGCGGTGTTTACAGATCCCAGCGTGCTCGCGGGGCGTGTGTGGGCATGTGAGGACACTCCTCCTCACCAATCAGTGCACAGGGGAGTGTCTGCTCACGCCTCCAGCCTCACTCGGCACAGTTTGGCTCGCTTCAGCCCCACTCCAAAATGGTGCGAGTTTTAGGGGCTAAGCAGGGCTGAAACGAGCTGAGTCGTACTGGTTTTTGGTAGTTGAAACGCGAGCCGTGTCGGGCTGAAGTGAGCTGAAGCGAGCTGAAGTGAGCTGAAAAAGGGTAGTGGAAAAGGGCCATAAGTGTCCCACCAGGGACTCTAACACTCTGGACCACTGTTACACTGTTTTAAAGGACTCATACCACTCTGTCCCCCGTGCAGCCTTGGGACTATCTGATCACTGTATGGTTCATCTTATCCCGTCCTACAGGCAGAAGCTGAAATCTGCTAAGCCTGTAGTTAAGGCTACATCCACACGACAACGGCAACGAGATGTTATTTAAAAAAATATCGCGTCCACATGGGCAACGATCAGTAAGATATGGCAACGCAACGCTTGCTGAAAACGATGCAATACACATGACACACCTCTAGGGGCGCTGTAAGACGGTCCCTTCGGAGACACCAGAACAATAGAAGAAGTAAGGACGCATGCACATAAACTATTATGCGCGAGACTTCATATTAGCCACAAAGTCAGGAAAATCTGTTCGTAAAATTACGTTATAATGACCAAATACAATGAAAAGTATTTTTCCAGTCTCACCTGTGAAAGGTAATCCCATGTGATCTCGTTTGGACGGTAAACCTGTTGGTACAGTTAAATGCAGCACATGAATGAGGCATCTTTATTCTCCGCTTTGACCCATCCAATATGGCAGCGAGGATGACGTATGATTCTACGCGGAAGGCGGCGTCTTTAATGGTCCGGAATAAATTGAATGCTACACGTTGATGGATTAATTTGTTCTTCTACGCCCTTTTTGAGGAATGTATTGTAGGACTTAAACCAACATCTGAAGAGGTGAGATCGCTCCTTTTTTTCCCTATTTTTGCTGGCGGGATTGACTCTGCCCTAAGGGCTATTTTCTCTCTCTCTCTCTCTCTCTCTCTCTCTCTCTCTCTCTCTCTCACTTTGCACCATTACACAATAAATATTCACAGTGAAAATATTTTGTAAGCGCGTTTCATGAACCAAGTTATAGGATTTGTTGACAATTCGCATCGAATTCGTTACACTTCTACCCGGCGTGAAGCACTGACAGTCATGTGGTTGTGACGTCATCGTAAACAAATCCGTTCTACTCATGCAGACAACTTCGCAACGGCAACGTTGCCAGATCTTTCCACTCTGGGACCCGTTCTCAAAAGATTGCGTTTTGGGGCACCCAAAACGCCGGTGCCGTGTGGACGCCAGGCCTAAACGATAAACAATTGTATCGGATTCACCTGAATCCGTTGCCGTGTGGACAGGGCCTCAGACGGTGAGGAGATGGTCTGATGAGGTCAAAGTGGAACTACAAGCCTGCTTTGACTGCACTGATTGGAGTGTTTTTGAGGCTGCAGCTTCAGACCTTCATGAACTAACTGATACTGTGACATCTTACATCAGTTTTTGTGAGGATGTGTGTGTGCCCACCAAGACCTTCCGCACATACAATAACAACAAACCCTAGTTCACCGCAAAACTCAGACAACTTCGCCAGGCCAAGGAGGAGGCCTACAGAAGTGGGGACAGAGTCCTATACAAACAGGCCAGAAACACAGTGACTACGTTTACATGCACATCCAAATCGAGCTGCTGTCGGTAATTGAGCTGAAGGTCCCAGCAGGGTGCCAGAGAAATCCAATCCTACATGCACACAATGAAATCGGGCTATTGTGTGAGGTGCATTGTGCACCCGAGCCACAGGTGGCGCAACACGCCCCATTGTGTTGGTACACTTCCGGTTGTCGTCGTGAAGAAGAGCTATTCAAGAGTGTAAACAAAGTTATCAGTTCCGTGTTCTCCATTGCGCGTTTTTCTCCCGTCCATGAATTTTAATATATTCAACTCCTTAAGCTGAATGAGCATGAACTCTGTCTCCTCATTGCTCCAGAAGTGCACGTTTCTGCTTGCCTGTGGCAGTGGGGGCGTGGTCAAGCGCCGGTCTGTGACAGGAGGGCGGAGCCAGGGAAGGTGAGTGGCAGAATCACTTCACCTGACGGTAATTAACCTGTGTTTGTGTGTCTTCCCAGTAACCACGCCCTATTTAAGGAGGCAGAGGGGACAGCTCATCCTGGGACTAGAACACAGCGCGCGCGTGTGTGTGTCTCAAGAATAAAAGTAGGCTGTTAAACTGAAAAGTCTGACAATAAAAAGCCTATTAGTACCAGAAGCTTTGTCCTGCCGTCCTCTGTGCTCCACCCACACTTCAGAGAGCTCTACATTGCCATTTTCTCTTCTTCGTTTGTTCCTTCTGACCTCTTCTGCTGCTCGCTACTACTGTTGTCATGCCGACCGAGGCTGTTGTGTTTCCCGCTTGTGGTCTCGTCACTCGTCACTTCCGGAAGTAGCTCGACAACTAGCTCAATAGGGTATACATGCACAAAGTAGCTCGGCAGAAATCGCATAAACTAGGTCGTGTAGCTCGATTCCGAGAAATCAAGTTCGGTTCAATTTCAGCCGAATTAAGGTGTATACATGGCATTTTGAACTTCGATTTCAGTCGAGCAACGGCAGAAATTCGATTCTCTCTATGTGCATGTAAACGTAGTGACTGACGAAAGAGGTGAAATCAGCTAAGAGGAGCTACGCTGAAAGGATCAAAAACAGCCTTTCAGCCAACAATCCGGCATCAGTGTGGACAGGCCTGAAGAATATCACTAACTACAGGAGACCATCCCCCTATACTGCAATGAACCATCAACTGGCTGACGAGTTGAATGTGTTCTACTCCAGATTCGACAAATTCACACCTCTCCCCCCCTCAGACATTAAAGACCCATTCACACCCCCTGCTATTCTGCCTTCTCTCGCCTCTGACCCCACACCAGCACTCAAGATCTGTGTAGAGGATGTTTGTCAGCTTTTTCGCAGACAGAAGATCAGGAAGGCACCTGGCCCAGATGGTGTGTCACCCTCCTGTCTGAAGGTCTGTGCTGATCAGCTGGCTCCCATCTTCACCCAGATCTTCAATAGATCCCTGGAGCTGTGTGAAGTCCCCTCATACTTCAAATGCTCCACAATAATCCCGGTTCCCAAAAAAACCACCATCACAGGACTGAATGACTACAGGCCTAGCTCTCACATCTGTAGTCATGAAGTCCTTCGAGAGACTGGTGTTGTCACACCTGAAGGACATCACAGACCCCCTGCTGGACCCCCTGCAGTTTGCCTACCGGGCAAACAGGTCAGCGGATGATGCAATCAATATGGGACTGCGCTACATCCTGCAACACCTTGACTCTGCAGGGACGTATGCCAGGATTCTGTTCGTGGACTTCAGTTCGGCATTCAACACCATTGTTCCAGACATCCTCCACACCAAGCTCACCCAGCTCACTGTGCCCTCCTCCACCTGTCAGTGGATTACAAACTTCCTGACTGACAGGAAGCAGCAGACGAGGATGGGGAGCATCATATCCAGCACTCGGATTGTCAGCACTGCCGCCCCCCAAGGGTGTGTGCTCTCTCCACTGCTCTTCTCCCTTTATACCAACGACTGCACCTCAAGAGACCCGTCTGTTAAACTCCTGAAATTTGCAGACGATACAACGGTCATTGGCCTCATCCGGGTCGGTGACGAGTCTGCATACAGACGGGAGGTTGAACGGCTGGTCTGGTGGTGCGGTCAGAACAATCTGGAGCTGAACACGCTCAAAACTGTGGAGATGACAGTGGACTTTAGGAGGAGCCCCCCAACTCTGCTGCCCATCACCATCACCAACAACACTCACTACGTTTACATGCACATAGAGAGAATCGAATTTCTGCCGTTGCTCGACTGAAATCGAAGTTCAAAATGCCATGTATACACTTTAATTCGGCTGAAATTGAACCAAACTTGATTTCTCGGAATCGAGCTACACGACCTAGTTTATGCGATTTCTGCCGAGCTACTTTGTGCATGTATACCCTATCGAGCTACTTGTCGAGCTACTTCCGGAAGTGACGAGTGACGAGACCACAAGCGGGAAACACAACAGCCTCGGTCGGCATGACAACAGTAGTAGCGAGCAGCAGAAGAGGTCAGGAGGAACAAACGAAGAAGAGAAAATGGCCATGTAGAGCTCTCTGAAGTGTGGGTGGAGCACAGAGGACGGCAGGACAAAGCTTCTGGTACTAATAGGCTTTTTATTGTCAGACTTTTCAGTTTAACAGCCTACTTTTATTCTTGAGAGAAGCGCGCGTGCGCACACACACACACGCTGTGTTCTAGTCCCGGGATGAGCTCTCCCCTCTGCTCTCCCTCTGCCTCCTTAAATAGGGCGCGGTTACTGTGAAGACACACAAACACAGGTTAATTACCGTCAGGTGTAGTTATTCTGCCACTCACCTTCCCTGGCTCCGCCCTCCTGTCACAGACCGGCGCTTGACCACGCCCCCACTGCCACAGGCAAGCAGAAACGTGCACTTCTGGAGCAGTGAGGAGAGAGTTCATGCTCATTCAGCTTAAGGAGTTGAATATATTAAAATTCATGGATGGGAGAAAAACGCGCAATGGAGAACACGGAACTGATAACTTTGTTTACACTCTTGAATAGCTCTTCATGACGACAACCGGAAGTGTACCAACACGATGGGGCGTGTTGCGCCACCTGTGGCTCGGGTCCACAATGCACCTCACACAATAGCCCGATTTCAGTTGTGTGCATGTAGGATTGGATTTCTCTGGCACCCTGCTGGGGCCTTCAGCTCGATTACCGACAGCAGCTCGATTTGGACGTGCATGTAAACATAGTCACTGTGACTGCCGTTGAAAGCTTCAGGTTTCTGGGTTCCACAATCTCTCAGGACTTGAAGTGGGAGACAAACACAGTCACTATCATCAAAAAGGCTCAGCAGAGGTTGTACTTTCTGCGCCAGCTCAGGAAGCTCAACCTGCCTAAGGAGCTGCTGACACAATTCTACTCTGCCATCATTCAGTCTGTTCTTTGCTCTTCCATCACTGTTTGGTTTGGATCGGTCACCAAACAGGAGAAGAACAGACTGCAACGGACAATAAGGTCTGCAGAGAAAATTATTGGTGTCAACCTGCCCTCCATCCAAGACTTATACTTGTCCAGAGTCAGGAAACGGGCAGGTAACATCTCTGCGGACCCATCACACCCTGGTCACAATCTTTTTAATCTTCTCCCCTCAGGGAGGCGATATAGATCACTGTATGCAAAAACAACCAGACACAAGAACAGTTTCTTCCCTCAGGCTGTCTCTGTGATGTGGGTCACCAAGGGGCTACAAAATGCCTGCAAAAAGAAAAATATATTATACAGACAATTCTTAAAGCATCAAACTATAGAGGCAGAGGAAAAATATAAAAAAATAAAAATAAATTAACTAATATTATGAGGATATGTAAGAAAGACTATTATAATAAATTAGTGGAGAAAAATAAAAACAATATTAAAGGTATATGGACTGTACTAAATGGTATTGTGAGAAATGGATCCAAAACTACAAATTACCCGGAGTACTACACTGAAAATGATAAGATCATAAAAAATATGGAGGATGTGGTGAATGGTTTTAACCAATTCTTTGTAAATGTGGGACCAGATTTAGCGGCAAAAATAAAGGAATCTGAGACAACACAATGTGGGGACATAGAAGATATGGGGGACAGAAATCCAAGTACAATTTTTCTAACTGCAACTGATGAGGAAGAAATTATCCAAATTGTAAGAAAATGTAAAAACAAAACCTCTGCAGACTGGAATGATATAGACATGTTAACAGTAAAGACAGTTATTGAGGGAATTGTGAAACCACTCACCCACATCTGCAATTTATCTTTTCAATCAGGTACATTTCCAGACAAAATGAAAATTGCAAAAGTGAGACCATTGTTTAAAACCGGAGATAGACACCATTTCACAAACTACAGGCCTGTTTCTTTACTCCCCCAATTCTCCAAAATACTCGAAAAACTTTTTTCAGATAGACTGGACAAATTCATTGAAAAACACAACCTCCTTACAGACAGTCAATATGGATTCAGAACGGACAGATCAACATCGATGGCACTAATGGAACTAATAGAGGAAATCACAAAATGTATAGACAATAAAAAAATAGCAATTGGAGTATTTGTGGACCTAAAAAAAATCATTCGATACCATTGATCATAGTATATTATTAAGTAAACTAGAAAAGTGTGGTGTTAGGGGAGTTGGGTGGAGCTGGCTGTCGAGCTATCTAAGAAACAGGCAATAGTTTGTGCAGATAGGTGACCATAAATCTGATTTCATGAACATTACATGCGGGGTACCCAGGGCCGTGCAAAGACCTTTGGAGGGGCAGGGGTTCAACATTCAAAAAAGGGCACTTGGAACAAATTTTTCACACAAGTTAACTTTATTCAAAACTAAATTTTAATTGCAACTGAACATTCTGTGTGTGTGTGTGTGTGTGTGTGTGTGTGTGTGTGTGTGTGTGTGTGTGTGTGTGTGTGTGTGTGTGTGTGTGAGATCCATCTAAATGCTGCAGTATTCTTCAAAGCAGCAGTCTTCGGTTTGTCATGTTCTTGAAAATGTCTATGACAACACTGTATTCAATATGGATATCTTTCTCAATTGCCAGCAGAAGTAGGTCTGACAGCCTAGAATATGTTGTGGACGTCGTCATTCAGCCTTAAGTTTTCGAAGCTGCTAGAATATGTTATTAACGCCGTCGTTCAAACTAAAGTTTCTGAATCTGCCACGTTAATGAAATGGATGGAGCAAACGGTTTAAATATAGCCTAGGCGGCTTCATTAAATGATAAACAACCCTACGCATTTACTGTTGTGTTCTAAGCTGCACAATATTGCATGTTCAGATAAGAAATGAAAGGAGACTTTCAGTGTGACCTTACCATGCCGTTCCTTGCACTGTCTCCCACTGTCAACCGCCTGCATGCGCTTTCTGCACGGAGGTTCACTGAATGCATGACGTCACGGATTGATGCCCGCATTTACATAGAAAAACGTTATTTTATAAATCTATAATTTCATATATTATTGTCAAATTGTAGAGAATATTGATGTTGGAGCTAACTTATCTTTTACAAATATTTAAAAAAAAAAAAAAACAAGAAAACAGTCCCTATGAAAAGGGCACTTTGGACAGCAAACAGAAAAGGGGCAGGGGCTAGAGCACCTGTAGCACCGGTTCATTGCACGTGGGTGGGGGTACCACAGGGGTCAATATTAGGTCCGAAATTATTTATATTATATATTAATGACATATGTAGAATTTCACGAGTACTGAAATTTGTTTTGTTTGCAGATGACACCAATATTTTTTGTTCCGGTGAGAATTTGCAGCAGACTTTAGAGACAATCACAACTGAAATAAATAAACTAAAACTATGGTTTGACAAAAATAAATTATCATTAAATCTAAGCAAAACAAAGATCATGTTGTTTGGGAGACACAAAATAGATTGTAATGTAGAATTGATAATAGACAATACTAAGATAGAAATGGTACAGGAAATTAAATTTCTTGGTGTGATTTTGGATCATAAAGTCTGCTGGAAACCTCATGTAGGATACGTACGAGCAAAACTGGCAAAGTGCTCGGCAATTCTGTGGAAAACAAAACATATTCTTGATTGCAAATCTTTGCATACTCTATATTACTCATTATTTTTGCCGTATCTGACTTACTGTGTCGAAGTCTGGGGAAACACCTACAAAACCACTCTGCAGCCGATATGTACAATACAGAAAAGAGCAATAAGGACAATAAACAAAACAGGAAACAGAGATCACACAAACCCACTATTCATAAAATCACACATGTTGAAATTTATGGATCTGGTCAAATTCAGAACAGCACAAATAATGTATAAAGCGAGAAATAATCTATTGCCAAAAAATATACAAGGAATGTTTAGTGAGAGAGAGGGGGGATATAATCTAAGGGGAGACCTAAATTTTAAAAAAACAAAGGTTCGAACAAATATGAAAAGCATGTGCGTATCGAGCTGTGGGGTGACTTTATGGAACAGACTGGAGACAGAAATAAAACAAAGTGCAAATATAAATCTGTTTAAAAAAAGGTACAAAAAATATTTTTAAACAAGTATATAGAAGACGAAGTATGTCAACGGAGGATGATGAGGGATAAATAGAATAGGGTTGATTGTTAGAACTAACTTAGTATATGGTGTATATATATATTTATTTTTGTAATTAAATATTTATATAGGGCAGCACGGTGGTGTAGTGGTTAGCGCTGTCACCTCACAGCAAGAAGGTCCGGGTTCGAGCCCCGTGGCCGGCGAGGGCCTTTCTGTGTGGAGTTTGCATGTTCTCCCCGTGTCTGCGTGGGTTTCCTCTGGGTGCTCTGGTTTCCCCCACAGTCCAAAGACATGCAGGTTAGGTTAACTGGTGACTCTAAATTGACCGTAGGTGTGAATGTGAGTGTGAATGGTTGTCTGTGTCTATGTGTCAGCCCTGTGATGACCTGGCGACTTGTCCAGAGTGTACCCCGCCTCTCGCCTGTAGTCAGCTGGGATAGGCTCCAGCTTGCCTGCGACCCTGTAGAACAGGATAAAGCGGCTACAGATAATGAGATGAGATGAGATTAATGAAGTTTGGATTTCGGGGTAGTTAAAAAGGGGTGGGAAATTAAAAAAGTATTGTACTTCTTCCCACTCCTTTTTCAAACAATGTGCGGTGTATTGTAATGTCTTAGCTCTTTATGTATTTTATTTAATTTTTTTGTCACTTTCTTGTTTTCTTTCTTTTGTATGTACAAATAGTTACATACATTTTTTATACATGTTCGAAATAAAAATAAATTCAAATTCGAAAAAATTCAAACAGCTAAAATCCAGATTCATATATCAGTAATATCACTTGCAAAATATCTGCACACTCATACTGTCATTCTGTGCTCACTGTTACTTATATTTATACTTATTTAAATTTACTATTCATCTTTGCACTATGCACCATATTGCACCAAAAGGGAAATCCTTTCTGTGATGAACAGGTAAAATCCAGATTCATATATCACTAATATCACTTGTGAAATATCTGAACACTTATACCGTCATTCTGTGCACACTGTATACTTTATATTTATTTAACTATTCCATACTTGACTTACCTGGATTACTTTGCACTATGCACTAGAGCTGTGCAATATATCGTATTTTTATCACGATATCGATATTGGTGTCAAACGATATCAAAATTCATAATATCAATATGAAACGATTTTTTGTCATTTGTCAAAAGGGACGTGCACAATATTTCTACAATGGCAATAAAACAACAATAACATTGACGTGACAGTAAGGTAAAACGAACCCTTCTGTCCCCTAAGGCACACCGTAGCCTTGCATACGTCATCCATTCTACTCCCGCGATATCTCCGCAACAGTAAAAAATCAGTTCTTCTGTTTTCATACGTGTCGGGTGATTTGATATATTGATTTGCTTGCTAATAGTTATAATAATACAATTAACATATATTTATGTCATATTTTTGGATGTGGGACTGGGTAATGTAAAAATGGCATCTACGGAAGAAAACAAGCACAACAATATTAGCACATATCCAGCTTGCTAGCTGTGTTAGATGTGTTAAACCGTGTGGATTTAAGTGGAATAATTGCGAGTTGTCCTGTGGTCAAGGCAGCGTTTTAAGGTAAGGCAATTTGGTTATTAATGTTGCCCGCCGCGGCATGTTTACTTGGGTTCATTTGATTTTGACTTGTGCATCTGCAGCTAGCATCATGCTTTGAAGTAGGTTCTGCTAAGGACGGGTTTATTGCGCGATGTAGACGGACTCAGATGTAATTACATTGTTTTTAAAATTCCGTGCGCTTAAAACGGTGTCCCCCTGCTAATCATGTAGCCCTAATCATGTGTTGCTTTTACTTTTCTTAATGGCGAGTGAAATATCTCTGCAAATGGTATTTCAATGCTGACATGCCAAAAAGATAGCGGAGTCCACATTTGGAAGATGAAGGAAGAGAAGCCTATTTTCATGTATGTTAATTCTTAAGGACTTGTCTCTATATTGTGTGCATGTTTAATGTTGGTGTCTTAACAACACACAAGCTTACGTTGTAGTGTGTGTGTGTGAGAGAGAGATTTTATCCTTGGCTGGCTACGAGCCAGTGTGGACGTTACGCAGTAATCACTGGTAATACCAGCGCTGGCTCCAGCCTCTGTGATCGGAAATGTTGAGTGAGGAGAATGTGAGCCTTGTGCAGGCTATAGGACCTATGCAAAGTACGGGCTTGCACAGTAAATAGTTTAAGTAAAAGGCGTTTCAGGGTACAACGGGAAGGGTTGACAGGTAGCCTATGAGGCCTGTACTATAAAAATGTGGCCCGGTGCCTCGGGTGTTGATGATCGGGGCTTTAAAAAAAGGTGTATAAATATTGTTTTAAAAATCGCGATATCGATATTTACTGAAAAAATCGTGATATTGATTTTTTCCAATATCGAGCAGCCCTACTATGCACCTATTTTGTTGTTGTTTGCTTGTTTTGTGTATACGCTTTTTTATCTGTTTTGTACTATGACAGCTAAGTGAACCGGAGTCAAATTCCTCGTCAGTGTCCATATACCTATCAATAAAAGCATTTCTGATTCTGATTCAGAAAAATGACAAGAACGAGAGAACATGTGTGTCGATCCAAAAGCTGAAAACAAGCACGCCATTCCAGATCGGGCCCTACGTTTCAGCGTTGGAATGGTGTCTCTATCTCGAAAGCCCTAGGAGTAGTGGATCCAAAAAACGGGTGAAACGTAATAATAATAATAAAGGGGCGGCACGGTGGTGTAGTGGTTAGCGCTGTCGCCTCACAGCAAGAAGGTCCGGGTTCGAGCCCCGTGGCCGGCGAGGGCCTTTCTGTGCGGAGTTTGCATGTTGTCCGCATGAGTTTCCCCTACAGTCCAAAGACATGCAGGTTAGGTTAACTGGTGACTCTAAATTGACCGTAGGTGTGAATGTGAGTGTGAATGGTTGTCTGTGTCTATGTGTCAGCCCTGTGATGACCTGGCGACTTGTCCGGGGTGTAACCCGCCTTTCGCCCGTAGTCAGCTGGGATAGGCTCCAGCTTGCCTGCGACCCTGTAGAAGGATAAAGCGGCTAGAGATAATGAGATGAGATGAGATAATAATAATAAAGGGGCGGCACGGTGGTGTAGTGGTTAGCGCTGTCGCCTCACAGCAAGAAGGTCCGGGTTCGAGCCCCGTGACCAGCGAGGGCCTTTCTGTGCGGAGTTTGCATGTTGTCCGCGTGGGTTTCCCCTACAGTCCAAAGACATGCAGGTTAGGTTAACTGGTGACTCTAAATTGACCGTAGGTGTGAATGTGAGTGTGAATGGTTGTCTGTGTCTATGTGTCAGCCCTGTGATGACCTGGCGACTTGTCCAGGGTGTACCCCGCCTTTCACCCGTAGTCAGCTGGGATAGGCTCCAGCTTGCCTGCGACCCTGTAGAACAGGATAAAGCGGCTAGAGATGATGAGATGAGATGAGATGAGACTAAATATTATGTTTTTTTCGACCTGGTTTTAACAATAGAGGGATTTGCGTCCTTGGCCTATGAGCTCTCCGGATTTGCACTCGTCACCACACATACATCACCAGGAGGCGGGACTTTTATCCGGTGGGAGTTTCTGTTGAACGTCACCTGAGTCACCGGCAGCCATTTTGTTTTAGGTGTTGACTTCCTTTCTTGTCGTTGTGTTCTAATATGGCTTAAAACCTGTTGTATTTTGTCTATTTACATAGTTTTATTATTGTCTCTGACATATTTTTCCAGGTAAATTGACAAAATCTAAGGTATTTGTAAATATAATAATAAAGCTAATAGTTGGCTGGCCTTTTTTTGAACAGCTTCTTTAGCCAGCCTGCTAACAGCGAATTTGCCAGCAACAAAATGGCGACTAATGCGACACCGCAGCCTCCGACGGCCAACTGGTAAAGTATTCGCTTCCTATAAAGTGCATTTAGCTGAAACGTTTCTCAGAAGTTGTTGTTCTGTGTCTTTTCATTCTCCTCTTATCTAATATAAGGTTACTGAGTGTATACGAAGTTAAATGTTTGTTGTTGCTAAGCTAACGTTAGGCTAACTAGCTAGCTTGCTAGTTAACGCCTTTCTAACGGTTTGTGTACACTTTATACAGTACATGGCCTGCAGTTCTAGTTGGCTTAGCTATATTGGTTTAATTAGAGCATGTTACTTATATTTTATTAAACATATGCCGTCTAATAACTTCGTTCAAAAGAAACCAACAGTTTCGTGGATGGATATAAACTGCCAAAATGATTGTTTCCTGATCTCCAGGCCATATGGAGGCAGCACTGCAACAGAAGCGCCAGTTCATGAAAACCCTGAGTGGGAGAAAGCGAGACAGGCTCTAGCCTCCATCAGCAAGAGCCAGGGCTCTACTAAGACATCTGCAAATAACCACACCAACACACAGGTTAGGCTGCATACAATAAAGCACAGTTGTAAGCAAAAATAATCAATCTATGACCCGGCACATGCTTGTCTTTTGTGTGTATATCACAAGCGGCAGCCTCCGGTCCTGAAAAGTGAAGCCAATGCAGAAGTGCTGAAACCTGTAGCTCCTTGAAGCTGGTTCCAAAAGCGAGTCAGTTGCTGGGTGTCACATGACATCACATCTGCCTTATTAGTTATTCAAAACTTTAGCTGGTGGTCTACCAAAGCTCAGCGTTTGTACGGAGAAGGTGCATTCCTCACATGAAAAATGCCTTAGGGCCTCTGCATGCTCTTGCGACAAGGCTTTCGCAGATAGCTTTTCGCAGACAGTTGTAATTTATCGTTGAGCGGGGAGTAATAGGCGTGTGCGATGTTATTCACCGCCACAACGCAAGGGGGCGCAAAATCGCTAGGAGTAGTTGGTGGGTGTGGTTAGTGGAGTGTTTATCCTCCGGTTACTTATAATGACTAGAACTGGAGTCGTATAGATGTACGTACTTCCTCGATCAACCGCTCTTCATGCTGCTCCATCTTCGCTTGTGTTTTTAAAAATGGCGGTCGTGAAAACAAACCAAACCGGGAAAGTAGGGAAGCAGAAGTGCGTGTACAGCGGATGTAGAGTGGACCAATCAGAGCCCTCTTGTCTGCGAGGCTTCTGCGGTGGTCACAATTTTTGGGAGGTGCGCGCAGAGCGTCTGTGAAGGTGGGGGGGCTACGCAGACACTGTCTGCGACGCCATCTGCGGGGACTGGGTTGTCGGCATAAATTGGCCTTTATGCTTACGTTGTTTTAGGTTGTTTGAATCAATCAAACCGTGAAACTGATAAGTTTCTTCAGGGTTCGCTGTGAACGAACACAGGATTTCACAAAAAGACGTCGAGAAAGGTGGCTTTTGAACCTCTTATTGAAATCGTAGGGAGCCGAGTCGAAGCATGCTCGAGTTTGCAGTGATCACTTGGTGAAAGGTTTGTATCTCCCTCTCAGCTATGTCCTTCGTGTTTTCCAAGTACTTTTCTTGCTATGTGTCGTTATTTTATGGTACTTTTTTTAATCATGAAGCGTTAAGTCCCCAGCTGTTTTTGTCTCCTCCAAACAAAGTCTATATGTATGAAGGTCGCGACAAAATTCTTACCCAGCCATACGGTTACGATGTGCCGTGATCACTTCTCCGTCTTGTTTAACTAAGATCCAGGTCTTTAAAGGGGTTTCTGATGATCTTTGTGAATGATTTACCTGAGATAAGAGCCAACATGAGTGAGAATCAAGTGAATTGTTGTTTTACACTTCAACTTGCAGCGCTTCTTTGTAAAGACGTGAACGAAATGCTTAAAAAAACATACTTAGACGGGCAAAAACAATACAGGATTCATTCGGCAGCGACTTGATAGCGAGGTCCTTTACCCAGCCAAAAAGTTGTAAGCCTCCATACGCTTTCATCTGTTTTGCGGTGTAGAAGGACGGCTGCAACACCAGATAGTTCGAGATGTCGGGGAACTCGACTGAAGGGTAGTTTTCAAGATTGTGTGACACATCCTTCTTTTCCAGACTGTAGTGGTCGAATCCATTGCACATAGCAATTTTCAGAATTTACCTAAAGCGAGCAGTGGCTTCTAGATTACGATCATACTCATGTTATTTAACAGCTGGGAGGTCCATATCGTGAAATACCGTGACCGAGGTCTTGAAAGTACTGAGCAAGGCCCTCTGGGCCGAGGTCACGGTATTTCACCATACGGACCGACCTTAAGCTGGTAAATAATAGAATTTGGTAAAGAAAAATAAATATATTATTTACCAGCTTAAGGTCGGTCCGTATGGTGAAATACCGTGACCTCGGCCCAGAGAGCCTCGCTCAGTACTTTCAAGACCTCGGTCACGGTATTTCACCATACGGACCGACCTTAAGCTGTTAAATAACATTTATTTTTTTCTTTACCAAATTCTAACAGAAAACGAGAGCACCTGAAAGGGAAAACTGAACCAAAGCAAGCCACCATTTTGAATCCTCATTCATGGCTGTAATGCAAATGGCTTCCTCCTCGGTATACAAGTGCACTTCCATGGCAGGAAAACAACTACATTTTGCCGCCTGTGTAGTCCCCTATTTATACAAATGGGAGTCATTCAGGATTCAGCCATGTTTTTGCTCGGTGTTAGCAAATTACAGGTTTTTAGCTTTCTCCTGAAATGTTTTATTTTATATCTTCTTCCTCAGGGTAGTAAAACTCGCTTTCGCTGTGAACACTGTCGTTATCCATGCTGTAAAATTAATGCTATTCTCCTGGGAAATGCTGGCAAAAAAAGATTTTTAGAGTTTATTTTATTTTTAAAAGGGACAGTGTACAAATTAAACATTATCCTTGTGGTAAGGACAGATGTCTGTACCAGGTTATAGCAGATTTTGATAATCTTATAAATAAATCTTATTTAAAAAAGATAAATGTTGACAAACGCTACTATGTTTGTTGTTTTGAAGGAGTGAGTCGCCAGAGGTCCATAACCGGGGTCCATACCATAGGAAACGGACCTGCTCGCCAGCCAATCAGAACGCAGGATTTGGACCGCGAAAAAAATAATCTTAGTTATCACTAGTTGTTTGCATTACAGCAGCTGTTTAGACCACCAGCTATTTCACTTCTGGTAAAACCACTAAGAAAAGTCACGTGACTGAAACCCAACAATTCCCATCGACCCCCATGTTAAAATGTCCAAATGTACAGCGAAATCAAATGTTTACAGCCTGGTACAAAAAACAGTTTGTCTCTCTAGCTAGTTTCCCCTTTCATGACATCTATACAGGGGTGAATTTTTATATAATTCAACAGTTTAAATTATATTGAGCCATACGTTTGTGCATAATTGGGGTGGGGCCAATTTGAGTGATAGCTGGGTTTGGGTTATCTTGTTATGCCAGCTAGTGGGTTTACCTCAGAACTCAAGCCAAATTCACCACAGGTGATGGATTTCTGTAAGTAATTTACGGACCCTTACCTATTTTCGTCTAAGAGTTTTTCCACGCAAACACAGCTTTTAAACACTACTACACCTGTAAGTTACTTTAACCCTTTGGGGTCGAGAGCTTCGCCGGCGAAGCTCGGTAGGTTTAGAATGAGTAGGTCATGTATTTTAGATAAATGAGTTTTTATCATACGAGCATGATAAACATTAACAGAAACTTTACACTTTCCTATGTGCCCACTGCCAAATAATTATCTTTTTTAAATTAGAGGAAACATAAAACTTGTTACCTTACTGATGCCCTTTTTCCACCAAAGCAGTTCCAGGGCTGGTTTGGGGCCAGTGCTTAGTTTAGAACCGGGTTTTCTGTTTCCACTGACAAAGAACTGGCTCTGGGGCCAGAAAAACCGGTTCCAGGCTAGCACCAACTCTCTGCTGGGCCAGAGGAAAGAACCGCTTACGTCAGCGGGGGGGGCGGAGTTGTTAAGACCAACAACAATAACAAGACCGCGAAAGATCGCCATTTTTAAGCGACAAGAAGCCGCAGCTGTACAAACGCGAAGTCATCCATTATTATTATTATTGTTGCTGCTGCTTCTGTGTTGTTTTTGCTTCGATATTCGCGCCAAGGTTTATGCAAACGTAGCGACGTAACTGATGTATACAGCGACGTAGTGACGTAGCTCCGCGAGCCATGGAAAAGCAAACTGGTTCTCAGCTGGCTCGCAAGTTGAACGAGTTGTGAACCAGCACTGGCCCCGAACCAGCCCTGGAACTGATTTGGTGGAAAAGGGGTAACAATCACACCGGAGTCGGAGCACTGAGGGCCCACTTACGTATTCACAAAAGACTATTCACAAGGTAACAGCATGATAATCACTTTCACTCTCTTTCTGTTTTGATTGGTTTCTTTTTTGTGGTGGGAACACCCACTGTAAACAGGATAAAATCTGTCCGCCATCGTTTAGGCTATTTGGCTGTGACACTGATGATGAGTGGGCCCCCCCCCCCTTCTTTATTTTTATTTTTTTACTTCGACTCGATCTGATCAAAGATCAACTCGAGTAAGTGTAAATATTTCTTATGAGCAGATTGGCTGATATGCGTGCGCTGTAATGCATACACAGGAAAAATGAGTGAGCAATTTTTTCCAGAGTTAAAAGTATTTTCCTCAAAAATAGCTAATTTTGCTCTACTTTGAGTTTAGAGAGTAAAAGTTGGAGTGAGAGCAAAATTAGATTAATTGTATAACAGAATTGGTTGTGGCTCTGAACTTAGTAAAATGGTACAAGAATTAATTTCAAGACACTAAATAGAGTCAAATCAAAATAGTCAAATAACAGATAAATGAAGCTGTTGTAAAAAGCAGTTCTAGAACAGTGTTGGAATGCAGGGGTGATAGCATTCTGGCGCCGCGCCGGATTTCCGGTGTACCGTGGCTGGGGGAAAAAAAAATCTAGTTCGCCCATTGTCCTGTGTCATTCTGAGATGCGCAGATAGACAGTAAAGGGAATTCCCTTTACTGTCTATCTGCGCATCTCAGAATGACACAGGACAATGGGCGAACTAGATTTTTTTTTTTTTCCCCAGCCACGGTACACCGGAAATCCGGCGCGGCACCGGAACGCTATCACCCCTGGGAATGTGTGGAAAAACATGACCTCACCCATTGTGATGAGCCGTTTTGATCACTTGACCTGATGGGATTAAGAGTTGGCAGTTGGAGGGGTATTCACTCTTCTCACTGAATGCCCTTCCACTCCCAACCCTTTATCCCAAAACATACATTTTTTTGATGGCCAGTTAATTGTCCAAATCAGTGGAGCAGATTTAAGTTTTTGTGCTTGATATATTCTTAAGACTGAACAGATTTACCTCAAGTGACCAAAACGGTTCGTCACAATGGGTAAGGTCATGTTTTTTCACACATTCCAACACAGGTCTAAAACTGCTTTTTACAACATCATGTATCGAGGTTTTATATATAATATATAAAGGTATAATCATAACATACTATGTAGGTATTATTGTAGCTGAACTTGTGCTGAATATAAAAAGGTCATATGACTTTGAAAATACTGCTTAGATTTGTTGAAATTGACAAGATCAGAGCATACCAAAATCATTAGTGTCAGAAAATACCCTCAGACCCCAGAGGGTTGGTGTGCTTTATTAGATTGTGCTTACCTTTTCAATATTTTTGATGTAGTCACTGCTGATGTTCATCGGGGTCGCCCCTTCAGTAAATGAGGCTCTGACGGATAATTTGACAGCTTGAGCGACTGACTAAAAAAATACATTTTGTAATTTGACGCTGAAATAATATCCATTCAGCATGAAGATTTGCATAGCGACAGTCAGTTGTTCACCAAGAGATACATTTCTGAACTAAATTGCGGGTTTGGTCAATTGTTTCGTATCAAATACACTGTGCTATGTGGCCATCATAGACTGACCATCTAACAGTAGCTGCCATTGACCTCGGCCTCTCCTCGTTAGCATGCTTGCACGCCCAGTGACCTTTTTTTTTCTCTTCCCTCTCCCTTCTGTAAACCGGCCGTTGAGGGTATGGTCTGTATCTTATGGAGTGGCTTGTTTTATACCCTGTCCACACTAGGGATTTTGTACCGATACGAAACTACTTTCGTACCACAACACCTGTCCACACTAGCAACTATACCGGTACTGTAGCGGTATAACTGGACCTCCCATAATATGTGGACCTCCCATTTGTGGGTTTCGTACCGGTACAGTATCGGTACTGTAGCGCTTCGCTGTAGTGTGTACAGATGAAGCGGCTCTGTATCGATACAAATATAATGCGCATGCGCAAGGTCACACACCTCAATCGATGTCTTCGCTGAATAAAATGGTGAAGAACGGAGATTCTTTTGTTTCTTTCTCAACTGCCTCACACATTTTATACGATTCGACTGAATAAATGACCACCAGAAATACAGACTGTACATTGACAACCAAAAGCACACGCACGTTGTTTCATCCGTACGGAAGCCGAGAGAGGCCCTTCGTATAATCCTTTTTTTTTTATTCTCCTTGTTATTCTGAGATAACGACATAATTAATTCAGGATCTCAAGAAAATAACTAATTCGAGAGCTCAAGAAAACAAAACCGTTATTTCGAGATCTCGAGAAAATAAAACAATTATTTCATGATCTCGAGTAAACAGCTGAGAAATGGTTCATTCAGGTGCGCCAAGAGACTTGTGATATGCTGACTTTGGGGCTATTTCTCATTCTGTATAGACGCAGCTTTGGTCATTAGAATGTCTGGAATAATCGATCACCTAATAAGGCAATATTTTGATCAGGGGTTGACAAAGGGAGAGATTGCATTAAGTCTTTTAATAAGGGATAACTTCAAAATTAGTCCGCGGCACCTCCGCAGAAGACTGGCCCGGCTTCGTCTCTACCAACGGAGATACAGTGATCCAGCTGAGATCATGAAATTTTGTTTTCTCAAGATCACGGAATAATTGTTTTGTTTTCTCGAGATCTCGAAATAACGGATGCCATATATTCTCGGAAGGAAGTTACTCGGTAACCACGGAAACATTTCGCACACGCGTATTTCAACTACCGTGAAAGAAAACCGCAAACATTTCTCACTGGTGTGGACAGATGCACTAAACTGTACCGGTATACTTTGTATCGATACAGTTATACCACTTTTGTACCAGTATAAGTGTGAACACAGCATTAGTTTGGCTAGCTTGCATAGCTTGCTTGTTAGCTTTGAGGTCAGTAGGTGTGTTCTGGCTGTACTATTCCAGCAGCCAGGCTTCACTATCCCTACCCTTTTCTCCATTTATGGACTAGCTGGGAGTTAGGCGGAGTCAGGTGCTGCCAAGATGGTGACGTCCGTAGCCTCCTTATTTGAGCTTTAAAGGAACAGTCCACCGTACTTCCATAATGAAATATGTTCTTCTCTGAATTGAGATGAGCTGATCCGTACCTCTCCGAGCTTTGTGCAACCTCCCAGTCAGTCAGACGCGCTGTCACTCCTGTTAGCAATGTAGCTAGGCTCAGCATGGCCAATGGTATTTTTTGGGGCTGTAGTTAGATGCGACCAAACTCTTCCGCGTTTTTCCTGTTTACATAGGTTTATATGACCAGTGACATGAAACAAAGTTCAGTTACACAGATTGAAACGTGGCGATTTTCTATGCTATGGAAAGTCCGCACTATAATGACAGGCGTACTAACACCTTCTGCGTGCTTCAGCAGCGCATTGATACCTTCACTCCAGTTCACTCCTGAACTTTTTTTTGGGGGGGGGCGTTGGAGTGTCTGATTATAATTTCAAAGTAAATTCTGTATTAAAATTACTAAATAAGCAAATGCCGTTACAGTCCATGAAACATAGGAAGTATAAGTATGAGAAGAAAACAGTAAATCAGAAAGCTGCGCACGTTTGCGCAAATGTGCGCAGCTTTCTGATTTACTGTTTTCTTCTCATACTTATACTCAGGGGTTAAATTGGGATTGGTTATGTGGGGGGGCTCTGCCTCGTACCCGCCCCTGCCCCTGCCACCCTGCCCCAATATACTTTTTGGAAAATAACCCTCTAATTTGATAACCATATCATATTGCACAGAGATATACACCTTATCTGTGTGTTGTAGGCCTATGTGTGTCTTGTAGTGCCCCCCTACACATTATGGCAGTTTGAATGTAGATTGGTTGGCCAATGTAACAGATTGTACAGGTTGTTGTACATTGGTTTGAAGGAAATGATTAGTGGGGGGTCTGGGGGTCCTCCCCCAGAAGTTTTTTATTATCATGTTATTTGCTGAATTCTGGTGCATTTTAATAAGTTGTTAGCTGACTTTACAGAGGTAGGTTGAGCAATATCATGTTAAATCTTGTCACATGCCTACAGGTGAAAAATGTGAAGGAGAAATGTTCAGTGAGAATTTGAAACAGCTGATTTATTTTGGAGGATAAATGTTAAATATGCCAAAACACTGTCAATCAAATATATTCATGCAGTGAATGCAACCAAATACAAACAACACTATAACATTGGAAGTATTTTTGTTATTATTATGTATTCAATTATTTATTTGGCATGTGGTGCTTTTTGTATTGTCTAGAACATACATAAGATGAGCATATTATAGCAGCAAAATAGAAGCACAGTCATTTGAATGCAGCAAAAGTTTTGCTGCATTCAAATGATTGTGCTTCTATTTTGCTGCTATAATATGCTCATCTTATGTATGTTCTAGACAATACAAAAAGCACCACATGCCAAATAAATAATTGAATACATAATAACAATAATAATTACACTAATAATACACTAATATTAACAATAAATAATAATGAATTAACATTAAATTAAATATTAACAATAAATAATAAAACACTAATATTAACAATACAGTGAACATAATCATTATCATTTTTTATTATTAAAAACAAAATATCAAATAATACTGAAGAGGGGAAAAAATAATACTGATCTAAATATGTTGTGTTTTTTATTTTTAGACAGTATGTGTTTTGCTAAACACATACTGTCTAAAAATAAAAACACAACATATTTAGATCAGTATTTTTTCCCCTCTTCAGTATTATTTGATATTTTGTTTTTATCGACAGTTAATTAAGGCTAGAGCACAAGACGAGTGTTTTGTTTATGTTTGCCAAAGGTAGCTAACTTGAGGCAACGTTAGGCTCAACTTTTGGTCAATCTCAGTAGCTAACTTTAACTGACATCTCCCCCTTCCCCCTGGCTAATTTCTGTCTAACTGGGGACTATGGAAATTGAACTCGCCAAATGCACAGACAGTTCGTTCAAGCACCTCTGATGGATTAGGATCGTATGCAGGTAAAAGGGGAGACGGTGTACGGAGAAAATTATAAACAAGTCACAAAGCTGAAACACAAGCCCAAAAACCCGCAAACCACGACTTCTGATTTTTTTTTTTAAAGCGAGCTCACAAAAAAAGAAACCCCAAAGTCGCTTATAAAAAGCGGAATTGGCAACCCACGCAGTGTTCCAGAAACCAGAATCTCTGATCGCAAGTTCTGTTCTAAATAGCTTTGACAGGTCGTCTTGTTATCAGGAAAACTATGATCTATCTCATAAGTCATGGGTTTATTGATTAATAAAACGATATTTAATTATTCAGAACTGAAAATCGTGAAAAGGGTTTGTTGCTTTTGATGTGTGCGTGATCATATGCCATCCGCTCCGAGCTTATGTGCCGGGGCTCAGCCCCGGACAGCACCGGCCCAATTTAACCCCTGCTTATACTTCCTATGTTTCATGGACTAATGGCATTTGCTTATATACAGAATTTACTTTGATGAAATTATAATCAGACACTCCAACGCCCCCCCCCCCCCCCCCCCCAAAAAAAATCGGATCTGCGCGATTCAGCCGTGAAAAAGGCGGCATCCGCCAAAAGGCGCACCATTTGCATCCCTGAATAGTAATTTGTAAGCTAAAAAGCCTGTGTCTACACTTTTCTTTCGCCGAGTGGCAGCTGTCTTCAACTGGGACGGGAGGGCAGGACATGACTGAATGGGTGTTTCTGATTTGTCAGCTGTCGTCCTTACACCGCATGGCATGCCCCAAGCGTTTACAACATAGAATTCCAGGTTCTCCGCTCCAAAATCGGCAGCTTCAAAACGATTTTTTTTTTTTTTTTAACCAACAAGCAAAAAAAATTAACCAGTTGACGTTGATTTGGTCAACCATCGGTCAAACGGTCATCGGCGCGCCGTTATTCCCATCATTGAATGTTCTGTACTACTTCTAGCACTTGACTTTATTTTCAATGCCATCATGGCCAACTGAAACCGTCTCTAAGCTGGAGCCATTCGTCTTCCGCTCCAATACAAACCCCTCGACATCAGTGCCTCGTTTGACTAAATGTTTTGCGCTGTAGAAAAGGTAATGTGAGTGGAGGGCAGCGACTGGGACTGAATGTGCGGATGCTCGCGGTTAGATTTAGAATAGATTCTAATAATTCCAATTCTAGAATTTTAAACTCATAGGTTAACCGGCTAATGAGGCTCAGTGGTCGGTCAAGATTTTTTTTAGTTTTCGTCATCCCTAGTACCGGTACCGTACATAAGTTTTACATATGATATTGATTTATATTTCATGTTTTCAGGGCTTGTCTTGTTCTGTTGCAGAAATAAATGTTTTTTTTTGGGGGGGGTAAGTATTTTTGTTTAAATAACTCAATTATATCCCTAGAAAGCATATCAGTATTGCCTTGAACCGTGTACTTGAAAACTTGCTGAAATACAGCAAAATTTTAGAGCAAAAGGAAATTAAAGGGGGGAGGCAAAAAAATTAAGGCCTTTTAAGAAGTTAACGTTGAGGCCTGCTTGTGTGTGTCAGTATCCTTGGCCAATGATTCCGATTCTGATTCTGGAAAAGATTCTTAATGTAGATCAGGCAGTCAAATATTAAAAGCTGGTGTGGTATGGTTGCTTTTTCTTAGCTTGTTGTTTGTTTTTAGGCTGGACAGTATCAAGCAGCAGTGACTGACACATCTGCAATGCAGCAGCAGCAGCAACAACCATACTATCAGTGGTACCCACAGAACCAACAATATGCAGGATACCCTTACCCATACAACTACTACTACCCAGTGCCTCCGGTAAGTACACACTAGGGCTGCGAAACTTGTATAGGGGTCAGTCCATGAAATGTTACTTTTCATTGGTCCGGGTTTACATAATCATTTCATCTTTAATTTCCATGATTTAAAGAAGTATTTAGTGGATTATCCATAAATATTGTTTGGAGAAATAAAATAAACAAAAAAATGAAGTTTTCTTTTGAAATAAAGAAATGTGAAACATTTTCTTCCCCTGTGACTGGACACGGATGACGCGTTTTTTGTGACATGGAATATTTGCTGACTTTGAGCTTAAATAAACCTTCATTACTTTCTGAGAATTTCAATAAAATTAGTTTCATGGTACTTGCAATTTAGTTTTACACTCGCATAATAAAGTTAAGAAGGTTCTATAAACTATTTAGCTTTGAATTCATCCACTAAAAATAGGTTGTGAACGTAACATTGTGATGTCCTACCGTGTTACGTTAGAAACCAGGCTTATAAAAAAATGATAAAACGAGTTGAAATCATGATTGATGTTTTTAATATAAAGAAGAATATACTATAAAACGATGTAGGTAGAAAGAAATTTAAACAAACGGCAATAAAAGAAATTATCTTTTTTTTTTTTTTCTCACATCCTGACTTAGCGTGCACTCACTTCCTGGTTCGTTCACAACCTGCGAGACCCATTTACTCAATCTAGGTCAGCTGAACTGACGCGAGATAACTTCTCGCGGGATCTCACACACCACAACACGTGCTCTAGAGAAGTGCAGATATAAGTGTGACTAAGTAAAGTAATGAATTCAATAATCTCATTTACCCTATATAGGATGAAACTGTTTCCTGTTAATGACTGTTGTTATTGTTCAAATCTTAGAGATTTTATGAAGTTTGTGAAATACTGGTATTTCATATTTTCAGTGTTTATGATGTTGAACTAATATTTCTAATGAATTCTTATTCAGTGTTAATGTTTAAAGTAAGCAAATAAAAGCAAAAAATTGATTTTATCAATATTTTTCCTTTATTTTTAAAAGCTTGTTCGTGTCCTTGTTACATTAGCAACCGGGTAAATATTTATGGATTTTATCATACATTGTAGATCAGAAGTCATCTTAACAACTATGTTATATTTTCTTATATGGTCAATGCTTCATGGAAATAAAAGTTGTTTTCAGTTGTAAATTGTTTTAAGTGACTCCCTCTGTCACATTTTGGTAACCCCATTTCATGGACTGACCCATAGCCTAAGTTAAAGTTCAATAATAATGCTTGGAGTGATATTTTATCCTAATGTACACTTACAAAGTGTCTCTTTAATGTACTTTGGATGCTAAACTGTGGGATCCGAAATGTATACTGATAGACTTGTTTTCTAATTATTAGTATGGAGGACCATATCCCTCTAGTCAGTATGGCGTTCCAGGAGCCTACCAGCAACCGACAACTCCCACTGCACAGGTAATTTTTGTACATAGTAGACGATATTAAATGTTCAAAAACGTACTTTTTGCATAAGTATGCATTTCAGTGTTTCCCACAGACCAGGTAGCAATTTGTGGTGCCCCACTGTACCAATGAGGGAATCGTGCGCGGTGGTGTCATGGCGGTCGGTGGAGTCGGTCATTGGGGTGTATGCAAAGTGTTTACAGCGGGCGGTGTTCAAACACGCAGTATTTTTCTTCAGAGTCACCTGCTGGGACTATTTTAAAGCTACAAGAAGCATTTGAGATTATTCAGTTCAATCTAAATTCTTTTAAGTTCTTTAAGAGAAGACAGCTAAAACAATTTTTACCAGAACCCTGCCTGGTTTCATTCCTCGACCCAACTTTACATTACAGGGCAGGCCATTAGTTTGCTGGGCTTGATGTTGGTGGAAAACCTGTCTTTTAAATTTATGAAAATTGAAGTTAAAGTTTAGTTTTTACCTTAGTTTTTTGCCTTTTTAGTGGCAATCTTTCAATCATTCTTTAGTTGACATTCAAGGAATAAATTGCAAAAAACAAGCTGGAGGCTTTTATTTTAAATATTGAACTCAACACTTACCTCAACCAATACTAAAATGAAATAAATAGTATAATGTAACAACAAAATAATAATAAAATATCATAATTAGATGTAAGAAACCACTTAAGGTAACACCAAGGCAACTAACAATAATGAAAAAGCATTACCCTAATTGGTGCAAAGCCTGCATGCCCTATCAGAACATTTAATTCAGCTGCCAGTGTGTGTGCGTATCAGTGATGCAGTGATGGTTTATCTACTTCACCAATAAAGCTAATAAAGATGTTTCTTAAAATATTCAGATTAGAGATGCACCAATTGCAATTTTTTGGGCCGATTCCGATTTTCCACGGAGTGTGACCTGCCGACACCGATTTTGGCCGATTCCGATTTCATTTTTTCAAACTGCTTCACAGCACACACAAAGACTTTCTTTTTATCTTTTCTTTAATAGAACATTCTGCCAGATTTTCAGTAATAAATTTTCAACACCTCAAAGGTTGAAAACAAACAAAAAGGCATTGTTCTTTGTAAATCTTTCTTCATGTTTGGTATTAACATATTAATTCCTGAAATAGGAAATTCACACTTTTTTTTTTTTTTTTTCTTTTCCCATCCAATATCTGGCACAAAAACAACTTCCCCCTCATATATTATTTGCCTACTGCTATGGAACACACTTGCATAAGCCTATTTAGATCTGAAAACTTATGCCTTATAGAACAACCCATTTCTTCATTCAGTATCAAAATACAAAAATAATTTCCAGTCATACTTCCATAGCCATTCTATCAGCTTTGTCAAATGTGTATTTGTAGAGTAATTTCCAATGGAATCAAGTGCAACCAAGGTTGTAAAACAAAGACATTTTTACTCTCTCTCTCTTTGTACAAATCTAACTAGATGTTTGGTAATAGGCTAACGTATTAATTCCTGTAATGGGAAATTCACACAACCACAAACATTTTCTTCTTTTCACATCCAATATCTGGCACAAAAAAAAAATCACTATATTTGGATATATAATATATCCAAATATAGTGATTTTTTTTTTTTTTTTTTTTTTAATGGCGCGCACCGGAGCTCGTTAGGCTCCCACCCAAATGAGGACTGACGCTGTTCTGCGCAAGTGCAACACAATCGCACTAGAAGCATGTTCAAGCTGCCAGTGGAGCTGCAGTCTTTTTAGTTGTGAATTGCAAGTATTTCCACTTTCATCTCTGTGATACACAAGTTTTGATCAGCAGAAAATCGGCATATTTTAATTTTGACCGGCCGGTCGCCGGTAATGGCTGATCACGTGAAAATCGGCCGATTCCGATCGGCAGCCGGTCAATCGGTGCATCTCTGATTCAGATTTTATGCTTCAGATAGCATCAACTAGGCATCCCCGCGAGTATAACATTTTATTTAGGCTAGTGGGGAAATCCTTATTTATTGTGAATGTCAAGCCATTATTAATAACTTGCATGAATGCTGAAGCGGGATAATGCAATAAGGCCAGTTCCTCGCGTCAAGCTGCTACTGTATGCATCAAAATTGGTTTATAGCCTGACTCAGGGATGTCCGTTTCCTGTAAGCCAAGGAGGCTATGATAAAGCTCATCACGAGCATGACGTAGGCTACCTTTTAAAATAAGGGGTCGGAAGGCGAATCGGGAAGGCTGCGCTATTTTTAATTAGCGCAACGGCAGGCCTTTGGACACGCCCCTCCGTCTGTGTGTGTGGGTGTGTGCGCGTGAACGAGAAGAGCGAGCACTACGAATGAACGGAACGATACGCAACGGAATTTTTTTTTCAAAATCGCGAGTCTGATTGTGTGGCGCTAGGAATCCATTGTGTGGCACTGCGCCACACAATGGTCTATGTATGGGAAACCCTGCATTTTGCATCTGGTGGTGTTTATTGCAAATGGCAGCATTGAACAGATTTCTGCTGGTTTAAGAAAATATCCAGCCACAAGCAGTCATGTGGTCAGAGATAGAGCACTAATTATAGGCATGGAAAAGGATAAGTTGTATATCCACCTGGTGGGTATTTCTGGTATGGTCGTCAGTAAGTCTGTAGTGCTTAAAATCCTAGCAACAGTGCTGCACGTAACACCCCTAGCAATATAGTTACACAGCAGTGACGCAGATATGCAAACAAATGAGTGATCCACCACCAAATAATATTTGGCTACTGGTAGTCCCTATGCTTTTCAGGGATGGGGTAGAGGGTGGTTAAAAAAAATTGTGCCGAGCATTCAATGGACTTGTACAGTTGTGTAACAGTTGGGTCCACTTCTGTCTGTTTTCTCTGGCAGCACAATGGCATGGCTGGATTGAAGGAGCAGTCTTCTGGTTACCCATGTGAAGCACAGGCTCTGCCGCCTGATGTCCCCCAGCCTCCCCCACAAAGTCCCACAGGCGCAGAGCAGCAGCCGCCTCCTCCTCCTCCCCCTCCCATACCACCCCCACCCAACTCTCAGTACCCTCCTTCCCCAACTACTTACAACCCTAATGGAGCGCTGCCTTATAGCCCTACTGACTCAAGTCCTGTGAGGACTTACGGTTATGGGCAGACTAGAACAGGTTACCAGAGCTTCCAGGCTCCAAGCTACCAAACATCCCAGCAGCAGGGGACAGCACCAGGCCCATACAGTCTGGGGGATACCAGCAAGAAAGGCAATAATGCAAATGTGAACAAAGGTGGGCAGCAGATGTGGAACCGCATGAAACGTAAGTGTGTTTGGATTTATACTACAACCCCGATTCCAAAAAAGTTGGGACAAAGTACAAATTGTAAATAAAAACGGAATGCAATAATTTACAAATCTCAAAAACTGATATTGTATTCACAATAGAACATAGACAACACATCAAATGTTAAAAGTGAGACATTTTGAAATTTCATGCCAAATATTGGCTCATTTGAAGTTTCATGACAGCAACACATCCTCAAAGTTGGGACAGGGGCAATAAGAGGCTGGAAAAGTTAAAGGTACAAAAAAGGAACAGCTGGAGGACCAAATTGCAACTCATTAGGTCAATTGGCAATAGGTCATTAACATGACTGGGTATAAAAAGAGCATCTTGGAGTGGCAGCGGCTCTCAGAAGTAAAGATGGGAAGAGGATCACCAATCCCCCTAATTCTGCGCCGACAAATAGTGGAGCAATATCAGAAAGGAGTTCGACAGTGTAAAATTGCAAAGAGTTTGAACTAGAGCTGTGCAATATATCGTATTTTTATCACGATATCGATATTGGTGTCAAACGATATCAAAATTCATAATATCGATATGAAACGATTTTTTGTCATTTGTAAGGTAAAACGAACCCTTCTGTCCCCTAAGGCACACCGTAGCCTTGTATACGTCATCCATTCTACTCCCGCGATATCTCCGCAACAGTAAAAAATCAGTTCTTCTGTTTTCATACGTGTCGGGTGATTTGATATATTGATTTGTTAATATGTTGTTTGATTTGCTTGCTAATAGTTATAATAATACAATTAACATATATTGACGTCATATTTTTGGATGTGGGACTGGGTAATGTAAAAATGGCATCTACGGAAGAAAACAAGCACAACAATATTAGCACATATCCAGCTTGCTAGCTGTGTTAGATGTGTTAAACCGTGTGGATTTAAGTGGAATAATTGCGAGTCGTCCTGTGGTCAAGGCAGCGTTTTAAGGTAAGGCAATTTGGTTATTAATGTTGCCCGCCGCGGCATGTTTACTTGGGTTCATTTGATTTTGACTTGTGCATCTGCAGCTAGCATCATGCTTTGAAGTAGGTTCTGCTAAGGACGGGTTTATTGCGCGATGTAGACGGACTCAGATGTAATTACATTGTTTTTAAAATTCCGTGCGCTTAAAACGGTATCCCCCTGCTAATCATGTAGCCCTAATCATGTGTTGCTTTTACTTTTCGAGTGAAATATCTCTGCAAATGGTATTTCAGTGCTGACATGCCAAAAAGATAGCGGAGTCCACATTTGGAAGATGAAGGAAGAGAAGCCTGATGCTTGAAAATAGATCGCTTAATCCACAACGCATATCTGTATTTGAGACATAACCTGCAACTAGTGGGGATGTTTTGGAATGACTGTGCATGGGGTGTTTTTGGCCACAGAACACTAACCCACAGTAGTAGGAGGACTACTGGGTTTGTGGATTTTGTCTGTTGACTGAGCGACGCATGGTGTTTGCCTTGTGCCATTTCACGTAGCATCTAGCCGCAGTGCCACCTACACTTTCAGGGAATGTTTACATGCCGCTGAACTATTTTCATGTATAATTCTTAAGGACTTGTCTCTATATTGTGCGTGTTCACACACGGACTGGCCATCGGGAGTAGCGGGAGTTTTGCCGGTGGTTCAGTGTGGGCCGGCGGAGAAAAAAACAAACAGTTGCGCGCTGGCCTTTAATATAAGCAATGTTAACAGTTTCTTTAAGAAACTGTTAACATTGTTTATTACAGTTGCGCGATGGCCTTTAATATGATAAGCAATGTTGCTTATCATATTAAAGGCCAGCGCGCAACTGTTTTTTTTTTTTCTCCCCGCCGGCCCACGCTGAACCACCGGGAAAACTCCCACTACTCCCAATGGCCAGTCCGTGTGTGTGCGTGTTTAATGTTGGTGTCTTAACAACACACAAGCTTACGTTGTAGTGTGTGTGTGTGTGAGAGAGAGATTTTATCCTTGGCTGGCTACGAGCCAGTGTGGACGTTACGCAGTAATCACTGGTAATACCAGCGCTGGCTCCAGCCTCTGTGATCGGAAATGTTGAGTGAGGAGAGCGTGAGCCTTGTGCAGGCGATAGGACCCATACAAAGTACGCGCTTGCACAGTAAATAGTTTAAGTAAAAGGTGTTTCAGGGTACAACGGGAAGGGTTGACAGGTAGCCTATGAGGCCTGTACTATAAAAATGTGGCCTGGTGCCTCGGGTGTTGATGATCGGGGCTTTAAAAAAAGGTGTATAAATATTGTTTTAAAAATCGCGATATCAATATTTACTGAAAAAATCGTGATATTGATTTTTTTCCAACATCGAGCAGCCCTAGTTTGAACATATCATCTACAGTGCATAGCATCATCAAAAGATTCAGAGAATCTGGAAGAATCTCTGTGCGTAAGGGTCAAGGCCAGAAAGCCATACTGGGTGCCCGTGATCTTCGGGCCCTTAGACGGCACTGCATCACATACAGGCATGCTTCTGTATTGGAAATCACAAAATGGGCTCAGGAATATTTCCAGAGAACATTATCTGTGAACACAATTCACCGTGCCATCCGCCGTTGCCAGCTAAAACTCTATAGTTCAAAGCAGAAGCCGTATCTAAACATGATCCAGAAGCGCAGACGTCTTCTCTGGGCCAAGGCTCATTTAAAATGGACTGTGGCAAAGTGGAAAACTGTTCTGTGGTCAGACAAATCAAAATTTGAAGTTCTTTATGGAAATCAGGGACGCCGTGTCATTCAGACTAAAGAGGAGAAGGACGACCCAAGTTGTTATCAGCGCTCAGTTCAGAAGCCTGCATCTCTGATGGTATGGGGTTGCATTAGTGCATGTGGCATGGGCAGCTTACACATCTGGAAAGACACCATCAATGCTGAAAGGTATATCCAGGTTCTAGAGCAACATATGCTCCCATCCAGATGACGTCTCTTTCAGGGAAGACCTTGCATTTTCCAACATGACAATGCCAAACCACATACTGCATCAATTACAGCATCATGGCTGCGTAGAAGAAGGGTCCGGGTACTGAACTGGCCAGCCTGCAGTCCAGATCTTTCACCCATAGAAAACATTTGGCGCATCATAAAACGGAAGATACGACAAAAAAGACCTAAGACAGTTGAGCAACTAGAATCCTACATTAGACAAGAATGGGTTAACATTCCTATCCCTAAACTTGAGCAACTTGTCTCCTCAGTCCCCAGACGTTTACAGACTGTTGTAAAGAGAAAAGGGGATGTCTCACAGTGGTAAACATGGCCTTGTCCCAACTTTTTTGAGATGTGTTGTTGTCATGAAATTTAAAATCACCTAATTTTTCTCTTTAAATGATACATTTTCTCAGTTTAAACATTTGATATGTCATCTATGTTCTATTCTGAATAAAATATGGAATTTTGAAACTTCCACATCATTGCATTCCGTTTTTATTTACAATTTGTATTTTGTCCCTACTTTTTTGGAATCGGGGTTGTAAATGATGTACTTTGATTCAAGCTAATAATGTAGTTCCTAGTGGTATAAGTTGGGAAAAAATGTGATCTGCATAACACACTGACAAACATAATTGGTTAAAGAAGGGAGCCAGGTTATAGTAAACGGAATGCCTGGGAAGTTTGTTTTTAAGGGAAACTGGTAAGGTGGGTTGTAACCTTGGGATTACTGATTTTGGGTTGTCTTAGAAAATAAGTGTATGTTTTTCATTTAGTGAGGAAGAAAGATGCTGTTTTAGACAAGGTCACCTTGGCTATAGAATAAATGAGTAGGTTGGAACATGTAGGTTGATGGTACAGTGAAAAAATAAATCTGTCCCAACCCACAGAGGCTCCTGGAGCTGGAGGTGTGAAGTTTAACATCCAGAAACGCCCGTATGTAATGTCCAATCAGAGTTTTGGAGCTGTGGAGCAGGCAAATGGATTGTCTGCTTCCAACACAACCACTTCAACATCTACTGTTTCTTCAGCAGCAACAGCTACCACTGCAGCAGGTTCTCAAACTGGGTGAGACTTGATACATGGCTTTGTAAGCTACATAATTTATTCTGTGCTTTAAGGAATACGTTTTTTTTAAATCCTCAATGTTCCCTCAATGTAATTCACACACAAAAAAAAGAACACTGGGGGACAGTCATTGTAACTTCAGTGTGTGCATTTGTGTAGGCCTCAGGACTGGCCCCAGGCCATGAAGGAATACGTGCAACGTTGCTTCACAGCTTGTGAGACAGAAGAAGACAAAGACAGGACAGAAAAGGTGCTAAAGGAAATTCTACAGAGCAGACTGCAGGATGGCTCAGCCTTCAAAATCGACTGGACTAGAGAACCTCTGCCAGAGTGAGTTGCGTCTTTGTCTTGGTGCATGGTGGTGGTTTTTTTACAGTCCTCGAAAAAAAAATCTTCCAGCCTTACTTGCCCAGTGGGCAAGCAGCACCCAAAACATGCTTGCCTGAAAAACAATTCCACTTGCCCAGAGCTTTATCTTATTTTGGGGAGGGACAGAATGCAGTGTTTTTTTTGTTTGTTTGTTTTTTTTTAAATGTGAATCAGCATAATTATCATAAATCCACAAAACCATAACATCAATATATGCAGACACATTCAGAGAGAAATAAGTTCTAGTAGCAGAGGAATGAATAATTTAGGGTCTATTAAGTTATGGAGAGATTTGAATGAGGAGAATAATGCTGGAGCTTTGTTTCTGTTATCAAAGGGACACAGTCCTGTGCAAAATGTCACCATGGAACCAGAGTGTAGTAATGAACCTACAGGTCGAGAGAGTTCTACATGCACACGTGTGAAATGGAAATAAATCAACTAAGGCAGGAAAAACTATTTTGGATAAAATTGTTACTGTCCGTTACACACTGATCAACCTGCGTGATTCAACTCTGCCTTTAAATCAGGAATTAACGAAAAGGGAATTGAACATTAACCGTTTATTGAAATTATTATTACAAGGCTGATTTATAGTTACTATATGGCTACAGCTGAAATGTGCTGATTCTGTTAGTGTTTGTAATTATTGTGCCATCCACTATTAGATAAAAGTAAAATAAAATTTTACAACGTTGAAAGTCTAGAGCAAGGTATTTCATTTTACAAGTAATAGCACGTCAGATATTGTTTTTAACAATAATAAGCATCACTGTATAAACGATAGTGTAAATAGCTGTCTAACTAGATGTCCTTGGGGTTGATGAGACATGAAGGGGTGGGGATAACATCTAGCCCACAGTTTAGGTCAGAGCCCTTTGAGAATAAATGCTTTGGCTTTCGCAACATTCTGTTCCCAAAAGCTGATGTCAGGAAAGTCTTGACATGAAGCAGGTTTTCTTGCTTCTGTAGTTTTTTTTTTTTTTTTTTTTTTTTTTTTTTTAAACTGTTCTTCCGTGTCGGGACTTTTCAGGAAAAAGAATTTATATTCCAACGTGTAGCTAATGCTGACGCTAGGCCACAAATCTGCACCATCACTCCAGTCATTTAGAGGAATTTTGCATGGATCATAAGCGCTAATAAACTCTAATTTCCGTGTATATCTATCCTGTGCTTCTTTCTGACCAAGATTGTCCAAGTAATCCGGTAGTAGAGCTTTTGTAGCTGTAGTTTTCTTCAGACAGCAGCAACCGATGCCGGACATCTCCACTTGCCTTCAGTATGTGAACTGCCAATCAGCAGATCCGGTGTTTTTTTATGATTTTTATGTCACAATTTACAACCAGTGGAGCCACCCTCTGTAGGCTGTCCACCAATCACGGGCTCCCATGCCACGATGACGGTATGTTGATAAATATTTAGAAAATAAAAATATCAGGGCGTCGTGGCTCAGGTGGATAAGGCGCCATACCATAAATCCGGGGACCCGGGTTCGATTCCGACCCGAGGTCATTTCCTGATCCCTCCCTGTCTCTCTCCCGCTCATTTCCTGTCTCTACACTGTCCTATCTAATAAAGGTGGAAAAAGCCCAAAAAAAATCTTTTTAAAAAAAAAAGAAAGAAAATAAAAATATCATTATGAAATATATGGAACCATCAAAAACAAAACTCGTTACACACACATTACCAGTTAGAGGTAAGGAACATTTATTATTCAGTGATATCGTTTATTATTAATTCCAATCGTCATATAAAAGTTCCAGGTTTGACACCTGTCCGCTTCAACCGCGCTGCTGGCACACGATGTCCTTGACCCTCGTCGCTCTGAGCCAGTTGGTATAATTACGTCATTATGTGAACCCCTCTGAGCCGAGCTTTTCCAGTACACTTGAACACATACGCATACTTCGACAAATTATAACCAAAAGCAAGGAAATTTGAATGATTTCCTCAAAATATTTTTTGTACATTTATATATTGTCATGTTGATGAATAAAACTTTTTAATGCGTTTCCCATGAAACAAGACGAGCTACTTTAGACTGGTTCCCTGCTTTCTTAGCGCCTGTGTTGCCAGCACTAACTTTTGTCGTCTGATTGGACGCTTACCATTAAAGTTTTACTCATCCTTGCACAGACTTTAGTCGTCTCAGACGATCAGACATGAGGTTTCTTGAGCATTGTCTTATACTTTGGGAGAAAGGGGAACTAAACTGTCTCTCTTCAGGGTGAAACCTCGGCAGTCCCGCTGGGAAGCGGCACCTCCGCGCTCTCAAGAAAACACTATTGGCCGAGGGGGAGCCACTCGAGGTCGAGGTGGGGCTCGGTTGGGCAACTATAGAAATGTTTTCTCTCAAAGGAGTCCCTCCTCCAGCTCATCACGTTCCTCTTCACGTTCACCGTCTCCTCATAACCGTTACAGAGACAAAAGCAGACATCGCCGCAGGTAACGAGCACAACGTTTAAATAAAGCTATGACGTCATTCTTTAAAATGCCTGGAGATATGATGTTGATATTGTATCGTTTGCAGTGACTCTGGCTCCCAGTCTGACAGCAGCATGTCCGGTGACTTCCGACCGCTCTCCCGACGGCAGCGGGCTGGAAGAGGTCGTGGGGAAGAGAGGGAAAAAGGGAGAGGAGTAGAAAGAGGCAGGGGAAGAGGAGGAAAGGCGAATCGAGGGCGAAGGTACAAACTTTGAAAATAAGCTCCCATCAACTTGATGGACCAAATGCGTTTCAATGTCACACTGTTCCTTTTTCACTTTTTTTGATAAACATTTATCCCTTGTGTGCTCTTGAGGTTTTCCTCAAGGATGTCTCTGGTTAAATGTACAATCATTCCGCTCCAAACCGGATAGCTTTTCCAGTTCCTGTTGCTGAAAAGCTTTTCTGAAGTAGGATGCTGCCACCACATGATGTTCACGGCTTGCATGTAAATTTGTGAAATTCCTGAATCTGTACCGATCGGCAGCTGTGAAAACTGCTTCAGAATAAAATGACAAAACATGCATCGATTCATGAAGAACGCCTTATATTTTTTACACACACACAGAGTTGATGGTAGTTACCAGTCAAGTCTCGCTTGTGCTGCTTCTTTCTCAGGAATGACGATCTGGTTGGTGTCTTCGGTAAAAAGCGGAAGGGTGGAACAGCAGGCCTGGACTTCCATGACCCAAACCACGAGGCCAAGAAGCAGAGCCGAGCAGCACGATTCCACACCAAGCGCACTGAGCCACTGGTACTGAACATCAATGCCATTGAGCTCCCAAATGCCTCTCAGGAGGGCCTGAGCTGGGACGATTGCCCCATTGTGGGTACCTGCCAGGACATCACCAAAAACTATCTGCGTCTGACCTGTGCCCCTGATCCTGTCACCGTGCGACCTGTGCCTGTATGTTTTGTTGTTTTTTTGTGGTCATCACTTACACATGCACTAAGATGAAACATAATTGGCCTCATGACTGGAGCAATATACAGAAATCATTTCAGTATCGCGAATGTCCCACCTGTCTGTCACCAAGGCCTTTTCTGTAAATCGGAGCAAAATAAAAAGTTATTAGGCACTTATTTTACCATAATACTGAGCGATGGGCCAAATGCTTTCCTGGAATGTTTAGACAACACATTGCTGTGTACAGTGTACGCTTGTTTAGTTCCTGATTGTTCTGCCTTTCAGGTGTTGCGCAAGTCCTTGACTGCAGTAAAGGCTCACTGGAAGGCCAATCAGGATTACCCATATGCCTGTGAACAGATGAAGTCAATACGACAAGACCTCACTGTGAGTAAACTCACTGGAATAGTGATAGGCACTGAGTAATGTTGCAGTCATGTATACAAAGCAAAAACAGCTGCATATTTCTTAGGTTGCCTGAGTTTCATGTAAATATTGACTGTTTTTTCATGCAGAAAGTCTTCCAAAATACAGTCAGACCAAATGCCACTCACTGCATAGGCTTTATGATGTAATATTCCCTGTAGCACACTGTTGGCCCAAAAGAGTGCTGCCTGACGGTCAGCCAGAGGGAAAAACTCTTGTTCTGTACAGATGTGGCAGATGTACCAAAAATATGTAGGTGTTTTAACAGCGTTTGGCAGTTTACCCAGTTTTCTCCATAAGTATTTACAACCCCGATTCCAAAAAAGTTGGGACAAAGTACAAATTGTAAATAAAAATGGAATGCAATGATGTGGAAGTTTCAAAATTCCATATTTTATTCAGAATAGAACATAGATGACATATCAAATGTTTAAACTGAGAAAATGTATCATTTAAAGAGAAAAATTAGGTGATTTTTAAATTTCATGACAACAACACATCTCAAAAAAGTTGGGACAAGGCCATGTTTCCCACTGTGAGACATCCCCTTTTCTCTTTACAACAGTCTGTAAACGTCTGGGGACTGAGGAGACAAGTTGCTCAAGTTTAGGGATAGGAATGTTAACCCATTCTTGTCTAATGTAGGATTCTAGTTGCTCAACTGTCTTAGGTCTTTTTTGTCGTATCTTCCGTTTTATGATGCGCCAAATGTTTTCTGTGGGTGAAAGATCTGGACTGCAGGCTGGCCAGTTCAGTACCCGGACCCTTCTTCTACGCAGCCATGATGCTGTAATTGATGCAGTATGTGGTTTGGCATTGTCATGTTGGAAAATGCAAGGTCTTCCCTGAAAAAGACGTTGTCTGGATGGGAGCATATGTTGCTCTAGAACCTGGATATACCTTTCAGCATTGATGGTGTCTTTCCAGATGTGTAAGCTGCCCATGCCACACGCACTAATGCAACCCCATACCATCAGAGATGCAGGCTTCTGAACTGAGCGCTGATAACAACTTGGGTCGTCCTTCTCCTCTTTAGTCCGAATGACACGGCGTCCCTGATTTCCATAAAGAACTTCACATTTTGATTCGTCTGACCACAGAACAGTTTTCCACTTTGCCACAGTCCATTTTAAATGAGCCTTGGCCCAGAGAAGACGTCTGCGCTTCTGGATCATGTTTAGATACGGCTTCTTCTTTGAACTATAGAGTTTTAGCTGGCAACGGCGGATGGCATGGTGAATTGTGTTCACAGATAATGTTCTCTGGAAATATTCCTGAGCCCATTTTGTGATTTCCAATACAGAAGCATGCCTGTATGTGATGCAGTGCCGTCTAAGGGCCCGAAGATCACGGGCACCCAGTATGGTTTTCCGGCCTTGACCCTTACGCACAGAGATTCTTCCAGATTCTCTGAATCTTTTGATGATATTATGCACTGTAGATGATGATATGTTCAAACTCTTTGCAATTTTACACTGTCGAACTCCTTTCTGATATTGCTCCACTATTTGTCGGCGCAGAATTAGGGGGATTGGTGATCCTCTTCCCATCTTTACTTCTGAGAGCCGCTGCCACTCCAAGATGCTCTTTTTATACCCAGTCATGTTAATGACCTATTGCCAATTGACCTAATTTGCAATTTGGTCCTCCAGCCATTTTTTTTTTTTTTTTTGTACCTTTAACTTTTCCAGCCTCTTATTGCCCCTGTCCCAACTTTTTTGAGATGTGTTGCTGTCATGAAATTTCAAATGAGCCAATATTTGGCATGAAATTTCAAAATGTCTCACTTTCGACATTTGATATGTTGTCTATGTTCTATTGTGAATACAATATCAGTTTTTGAGATGTGTAAATTATTGCGTTCCATTTTTATTTACAATTTGTATTTTGTCCCAACTTTTTTGGAATCGGGGTTGTAGACGTGGCTTTGGTTAGCCATTACTAGAGGCCTAATAAATTCCTGTAGCTCATGTTCAGTAGATTGCCCTGTGAGGTAGACATAACCACAATTATTTTTTTCGCAGTGCGGTTTTCATCAAATCCTGCGCTCTGATTGGCTGGCGAGTTGGTCCGTATCCTACAGACCCCGGTTATGGACCTCTGGCGACTCGCTCGTTCACAGCAACAAAGATAGTAGCAATTTTTGTCAACATTTATCTTTTTTATAAGATTTTTATCAAATCTTATAAATTTTTGCCAGCATTTCTCAGCATAATAGCATTAATTTTACATCATGGATGGCGATAACGACAGTCTTCACAGCTAAAGCGAGTTTTACTACCCTGAGGAAGAAATAATAAAAGAAAACATTTCAGGAGAAAGCTAAAAACCTGTAACTGTTGCTAATGCCGAGCAAAAACATGGCTGAATCCTGAATGACTCCTATTTGTATAAATAGGGGACTACATAGGTGGCAAAATGTAGTTTTTTTCCTGCCATGGAAGTGCACTTGTATACCAAGGGGGAAGCCATTTGCATTACAGCTGTGAATGAGGATTCAAAATGGCGGCTCGGCTCGGTTTTCCCTTTCGGGCGCTCTCGTTTTCTGTTGGAATTTGGTAAAGAAAAAAATATATATTATTTACCAGCTTGAGGTCGGTCCGTATGGTGAAATACCGTGACCTCGGCCCAGAGGGCCTCGCTCAGTACTTTCAAGACCTCGGTCATGGTATTTCACCATACGGACCGACCTTAAGCTGGTGTGTGTGTGTGTGTGTGTGTGTGTGTGTGTGTGTGTGTATATATAAAAAAAATAATTTTTTTTTCTCATTCATTCAAATTGTGAAATATACTGTAGGCCTTGTTTTGTTTTTGTATCTGGCTAAAGAAACTCCAATGTAAGTTCTGTATTTTATTGCTTAGTTATCTCCCCCCCCCCCCCCCCCCCCCCCATTTAAGGCTTATCTCTGTATTAAGAGAGCTGAATCTGTCTTTTCAAGGTTCAAGGGGTACGAACAGACTTCACAGTGGAGGTCTATGAAACCCATGCACGTATCGCCCTGGAGAAGGTACAGTGTCTTCTCACGTTTGAAGTGTCTTGGTCTCCTGAGTTTAGTATGTTGTTATTATTATTTATAGCAAAAGTGTCATCACACACTTCTTTTTAGGGTGATCATGAGGAGTTCAACCAGTGCCAGACACAGCTGAAGGAACTCTACAAGAAGTGTCCGTCAAGCAACGTCGGCGAATTCACGGCCTACAGACTTCTCTACTATATATTCACTAAGAACTCTGGAGGTATTTTTGCTCTCTGGCCATCTGCCAGTTCTTTTCAGGCTTTATCCAGAGAGGTTAATTCTTCTTTATTCTCTTGTTACTGCTATACCTAAAGTAGTAATGCCAGCAGCGCTTGCCATTCGGGAAGCTCCTGTCTGTTTACATGGTAAATTGCAAATATTTGATCGCCGTGTACCAACAAAAAGTACATTCAGCTTCACAGAAACATGAACTTTCAGATCTACACGATACTGATTATTTTTGACACCATGATCTTTTTTCTGAATGTTGGCAGTGAAACTGCTGGGTCAGCCATGTTGGATTTTGGTGACGTTAGACTAGCTCGCTTTCTGTTGGTCGACACTGGCTGAAATTGATACCAGAGGTCGGGAACAATCATGACCCCGGCTGGCCTTTTTGCGGTAATTTCGGTCAAACCAGAAGCCAGCCAGAGACAATGGGAGTTCTAGTCACAGTCAATAGATGTGTATCCTTCTACAGGAAACAAAAATATTGAATTCTGGAGGATAGAGGAAAAAGAAAAAAAAGAGAAGGTTCAGGGATGTTAATAGTTTTGAAGAAGTCACATTTGATTAGAAGCATGTAAAATATAGCGCTCTTGAGCACTGTCCTCTGAAAAGTAGCGTGTAGAACTGTGCTGCCACCTTTTGCCTTGTTATGCTATCGCAAGCAATATGGGGTGTTTTGTATGCTAATTAGGAGAGTTGTAGAGAAGAGAATACAGTCAGAGAGCACAGATTTAATACTTCAAAAGGAATCTATGTAGATTGTTATCCTTAATGATCTTTCAGTCGGGTTTGAATGATTCGGTATGATGGCCAGCAAAGTACCTACAGTCAGCAGTTCTGGTCATGCCATGGCTCAGTTGTTAAAACTGATTTGAGTAGTTTACGTCATCTCACTATGCAAATAATGCAATGAGGTTTCAAATAAATACTAGAGTGAAATGTTATTTTTAAACTGAGCAATTGGTAGATGTTTTGGGCATGAGAATTGCTCCTAAAGGTGTGTTTTACTTTAGCCTCGGTCACAACCGGCAAGTACATGCTCCTACGGCCGGTCTACGTGCAAGAAACGCACGGAGGGCGCGCGTGTGACGTACTGATTTTCGAGCCGCAGACCGGCCGCAGAAGTTCTTTGTCATGTCAAACAAACTCTACGGGCGCTTATGTTTTTTTCAGGTTGCAAGGCAAACTTATGGCCAACGTGCGTCTTTCTCCACGAACAAAAAAAAAAAAACGCAGCGATTTGGGAAACGCCAAAAATCGCACGGCCAAAAAATCGTACGTCCGGTTGTGACCTAGGCTTTTCTCAAGATGGATATATATTGCTGGAAGCGGTCAAATAAGACTGACGGGGGGGGTTCAAATTTCAAACAGCTGTAACTTTTATTTAAAGGGGTACCAAATATAATATATACAGTTGCTGATGTGACAAAGTAACGTATTCTTAAGTATTCTATCAAATTTATATACTAGAAAACAACGAAATATCTTGGTAATTGTAAATATAATAGTCGGTACGCTAAACGGCACAAGAGTCGCCATTTTTAAAAGACCGTGACGTCAGCGCTACCCACTGCACTAGGAGAGAAGCGTGTAATCATGGCGTCGGGCGCATCAAGTGAAAGCGACAGCTCTGTCGAATCATACGAAGAGATCCCGCAAGACGCACTGCAAGCAGGCTATGGCTTAGAAGGGTACCAGTTTGAACCTAGGAGAGGTACTCTCGACTCCGGTGATGACGAAAGAAGAGAAGAAAGCTCGAACTCGCTTGGTGTTTTTCAGCGGAAACGAGTGAAAAGACACGTCTGGAGGATCGTTATGCTTTCCATCGGTCCTGTTATTACACCCGAAAGCAACACACTGTGGCATTGTGTAGCCGATCACTTACAATTCATCCTACTTTCCGATTACAACCTCAATGAGCCACCACACCTGGGCACATACATACGTCATGAGTGTTACGCAGAGAAAATGAACGTGCATTCTGATTGGATAAAATTAATATCATGGCGGGCTGTTCAAACTGCGGAAATAGTTTGCTCGAGCTACTTTCAAAACACTAACTTTCCAACCTTAGAACAAAAAACTTTTGTAAGTCTTGAATAAGGCTCATTAATGTGTGTTTTGTTATATTTACTCCTATATTAGGGGTGGGCAAAATTATCGATACAGCGATATATCGCGGTACTTTGTCTTCCGATTCAATATCGATACTCAAAATTTGAATATCGATATTTTTTCAAATAATAAATCATGTTTCAGACTGGTTGTAAATCCAGTACGACTTCCGCACCTCCGCTCCGCAAGGTGTCGCTGTGCCGCTACCTCACTGCAAGGTACTCTTCGTCTTCTCTTTTTTTCCCGGTGGTTGCAGTGAGGAAAAAAAAACATGCAAGCATAAGCATGGCTGTTATCGTAAACCTAGAGACGCCACCGAACTTTAAGGCAGATGTTTGGAGGCACTTTGGATTCCAAAGGAAAGGAGAAAAAAAAACAGTGAGCTGGACAAAGAGTACGCACTTTGCAAAACCTGTTTCGCTCCAATTAGATATTCAGGTAACACAACAAACTTGCAAACTTGCTTAGCACGACATCACCCCGACATATTAGCTCAGCCGGAGCCACCGAAACCCGACCCGAAGCAAACTACACTGGACAGCGCCAAAGTCCTCCCGTCTACTTCAGTGATGTGTGACTTACTGTAACTGTGAACTTAAGTTTGTCATTTAAGACCAAAGGCAAGAAGCTGCACTTTTATTTTTCATTTTCAGTTTTAGTGTGTGAGACACTAGATTTTATTTTGAGTATTTACTCAAAGTTCAGAAGAAACGTGATTCACTGAGGTTTCAGTTCAGTTTCAGTGTGTGGACACTGACCCACACTGCACTTTGTTTCATCATTGTGCTCAGGGAGACTAAGACGCCCACTGCACTTTTCACTGTGTTCCAGACAGTGTGTTGTTCCTGCAAATATGTTGTAACTTGCGCTTGTATAGTTACAATAAAATGGCATGGATAATTAGAATTACATTGTTTTGACTGTTTGTCCCATGAATTATCACGATCATCCGATGTACATACAACTCGGATTTTAAGATGCATAATGCGTTTACATTTTTCAGTGAACTATGTAGAATATCGCAATATTGAGGTATTTCACCCATGTGACCAAGTCATGTGATGCTGCCATTTTGGACGGCACGGCTCGAATCGGTTTGAATGCGAGGAAGGCGACAAACGAAAAACATAAAAGAAAAAAGAGCGAGATGTAGAAAACACCTTCACTATCCAGCGACGTAGGGCATTTACAGGGCGAGCAGAGGGAGAGGTATTTGCAAAAATTGAGGTTAGCAGGCTTAGAGAACGCCATTTACCTGCTTCCACCAGGATTGTTCACTGACGTTTGGAAGTACACGAAGCCCTCGTCTTTACCTGACTTCGGCCCACATGATCTGTATACCTATGTCGTTAAAAACCCATCGCCATACACAGGTATTGATCTGAAAGCGTATAAGAGTTTGGATGCCTCCAAATATTTTGTGTCAGGCTGGGTAACATGCCTACATCAGCGGGTCGTCCCTGGAGCCGGTGGTCGCCATCTGATTACAGCTAAGGTTTGTTCACATTTTCATTTACTTTCGGTCCTCAGGATAAACAAAATGTTATTAAATGTCATTGAAATAACTTCTTAGTCTGTTGAGACATGGCCCGTTATAAATTTGCTGTTACCAGGCAATGACCAAGAACTGTATTATTAGGGTCGGTGTAGTTGTGGTAGTGTATTAGCAACTAGCTGTTAGCACTAGCTAATGTCAACAACATCATAGCTGGTATGTTACTGTAGCAATGTTTACGTTCAGTCATTTGGATGACTGTTAAAACCTTTCAGTCTCAAGTTTTTCCTTTACTGGATTTACTAGTTTACTGAGCTAGCGCACTCGGGCAAGCTGGGAGCTAGCGCACGCTAGCCGGCCGCCGGCTTGCCCGAGCGCGCTAGCTCAGTAAACTAAACTAGTAAATCCAGTAAAGGAAAAACTTGAGACTGAAAGGTTTTAACAGTCATCCAAATGACTGAACGTAAACATTGCTACAGTAACATACCAGCTACTGTTGTTGACATTAGCTAGCTTGACGTTCAAAATGGCGGACACCGGGGCGTCACGTGACCCTGTGATGTCAGGTGAAATACCTCAATATCGCAGTATCGTATCGTGACTCAACTATCGTGATGCGTATCGTATCGTGAGGTCCTTGGCAATACCCACCCCTACTCCTATATATTGCCCTCTGTTCCCCTTTAACCTAGAGGGAAAATGAAACCAGTTTTGAATTCAGAACTTCATACTCGTTTTGATTTACTACACTCCTTGATCACAACCAGGTTTAAAAATGGCCTGTCGTTGCTACCTGAAGTCACCCGAATTCAACATGCATTGTAATCTGACCTGTTTTGTGCCCATTTGTTGCTTACAGCTATTGTGTTGTCGACAAACTTTTTTTTTTTTTTTTTTTTCTTTAAATCCAGACTTAACTACCGAGTTGGTCTATCTGACCCCCGAGCTCCGTCAGGATGAATGCGTGTCTCACGCTCTTGCGCTCCGTGCTGCCTGGGCCCTTGGAAACTACCATCGTTTTTTCCTGTTGTACAAGAGAGCACCGCGTATGGCAGCGTACCTCATTGATAAGTTTGTGGAGCGTGAGAGGAAGTTAGCACTGAGGGCTATTCTCAAAACGTGAGTCCAGCTAACAAGGACACGTGTTCTCTAGTGCTATTTATTTAACAGCTTGATACTAAACCAGTTTCCTCTTCTGTTGTCTCCCACAGGTTCAGGCCCTCTGTGCCGGTGGAGTATGTAGAGTCCAGTCTGGCCTTCCCTTGTTTAGATACATGTTTGAACTTCCTGACGGGACTCGGAGTTACATTTGTTCAGTCAGATCCTAGCAAGATAGATTGCAAAGCCAGCTCAGCTTGTCTCGCCACTTAGTAAAGTCCAAGGGAGGGGTGGGATTATTTAAAGACGATAGGAGTGACGAGGGACCAGATATCTGCATAACACAGCCAGCTTATCTCAGCTTAGAGAGATGACAATATACAACATTGATTACACTTATTACTCTTATAGAGTGACATACGTACAGAAATGGACTGTAAAGACGTGCATTTAATGACTTAGTGACTAACTGATCTGCCTGTACTTGAAACCTCAGAGTATTAACACTGAGAGAGAAGCTGCATATACGACACACATCGACACAGTAATCAGAGATAGATCAAGTGCACTAAAACATCAGCTCTGTAGTTCATCTTCCACTGTCTGGCAGAGAGGTATAGATAGTTTGAGAAGTTTCTGGGGTCCCCCATTTCCCAGAGCTCGCAGATCGTTTTGAAGCTAATGGTGTTCTGTGTTCTCATGTTTTTCTTCCCTCAAGCCAACAGCCTCAATGCTCATAAGAAGAGAATGTCCTGAAAACCAAAGCTGTGAAGACAAAAGGCTGATTTATGAAACGACTTCATCTCGGGACAAAGACGGCTGCCGCACGTTCTCTGATCCAGACTGTTTCCCGAATTTGTCATTTTCAGTGGACTTTGCCTTGCACTGATGACGGGTGCCGGTCCGGTGAGAAGATGGTTTGTATGGGCCCCCTGTGTGGTGCCGATTATGAGAGCAGCAGAATTGCTCCATTAGCAACAGGGCGGCAATATCCTGAGTCTTTCATCCCAGGTACGGACTTGCAAAAATGGCTCATTCGGCTTGTCAAGATACAAGTCTGTGCAGTCCTTCTCCATCGTCTCCTAACCTGTCCATCGAGTTCACCGGTTTGTGTCAGCATCTGGAGAGCATAGCTCACTGAAACGGCCGCAGCAAGGCAAAGACTCGGTTAAAGGAGATGCAGATCTGCAACAGAATCTAGGACCACGGTAATTCTGCAGAAGTTCACAGCCGGAGTCTGTGTAGGGCCCAAATCAACAGCAGGTGTTCCACGAAGAGCAAGACCACCCGTCGGAGAGAATCCAGAGCGCGTCACACGACCATGGCAGCACAAGGAAAGTGCAGCCGTGATCAGTTCAGCCGGATGACCTCCTATTCGGAGCTTTCTTCTCCTGTCTGTGTAGGAGCTGAAAGCATATGGGTTTGTATCTGTCCCGAGTGCGTGATTGTGTGGTAAGAAGGAGGGACTTGAATGAGAAATGTCGATCCAGCAGCAGATACCATGATCTGTTTCAGATGCCATAAAGTGAAACATGCTGTCATGAGTACGCTCCGATCCACCTGACGAATTTAGCAAGAGTAAATGTTCAAGGTTTCTATGCAGGATTTGGGATGATCGTAAGCTAAATGAAAAAATGTCGCCGTTTTGAAAGGAATCTTGACGCAGGGTTGCGTTGTACACAATCGCCTATTTAGAATATCGATCAGGGGGGTTGACGGTGTCGCCTGCCTGTGGGTTTTCTCTTTTTGTAGCCCAAAACTCTTGGCCCAGCTTGCTGTGTTGGAGCATAGAGCAGACCTTGGTGTGTTTTAGTGGTGTTACCGAGCAGAGATGTTCTTCATTGGTGTATCTTTCAGTTATCTTCAGGTGAAGCACTCGCACGTGTGGAAGTGTAAATATTGTACAGAGCGCCTTTTATTTGAACTTTTTGCCCTGGGATTAAATAGGTGAAATTTCCTGTTTTACAATGGTAAGTGTTATTCAGACAGAATATTTAAAAGGAAGCTCCTCCCCCCTCCCCCTTTAAACACCAGTGTTTCGTTAAATCCAGTTGAGTAAATGAAATGTGGAAAATCGAGAGGATGGCAGACGTATCCATTAATTTCTTGCTTTCGTGTTGCTGGAGTTCAAAGATTAGTAGCATGAACAGGTCTGAGGTAATGTTCCAGCTTTTAATTGCACCAAGTCTCACCACCCCCTTGTGGGTGGCAAGGTTTTCGTAGCAGGTTTTGCTGGTAGTTTTTTATCAGACATCTAGTTTTAGGTTTGTTTACGTGACGTTTCGACGTACGACTGTCGTCTTCCTCAGAGTGTCACCGGATGTTGTTGGTGACGCATCTTTTTATCAGCTGATGTTTCCGAAGGCGTGGCCTTCCTGTCTGGTTTGACAGGTCGGTCACGCCTTCTACTGTCTGTTCGTCCCCTGCAAGATGGCACTCCAGGTATGGGAGAGCATGTACGCTCCCTCATCCCGGTTGATGGTCCTCGGGCTTCGCTTACGGATCTCCATGGCCTCCCTGATCTTGCAGGGGACGAACAGACAGTAGAAGGCGTGACCGACCTGTCAAACCAGACAGGAAGGCCACGCCTTCGGAAACATCAGCTGATAAAAAGATGCGTCACCAACAACATCCGGTGACACTGAGGAAGACGACAGTCGTACGTCGAAACGTCAGGTAAACAGACCTAAAAACTAGATGTCTGATTAAAAAAAAAAAAGAAAATAACTATATTTAATATCTGACATAATGAACATAATCGAAAGAGGTTTTGCTGGGGTTTTTTTTTTTCCCCCTCCACCTGTATTCCTCAGTTGTAAATGGTTTTTCATCCATATGCTGTTTTAAACCCACCCATTTTCTTGTTTCTTCATACTGTTTATTCACTGCTAGTTTTTCCCCATACTTTTTTTTTTTTTTTTTGAGGTTCACAAGATGATTTAAGTACTGTTCCCGCACCAGTTAACACCACTGTTACATGTTTGTGCAGTAATGAGTGTGTTTGACTGTCCTCCTTTTGGCATTTTTGGCCGTATCGAAAAGAATTAGCCAAGTCGTATTAACTGGTGTGTTTGTACATGTGTGTGTGGGGTTTTGGGTTTTTTTTTTTTTTTTTTCTTTTTCCCCCCCTCCTCCCCTTGTTTGTGAAAGATTTAAAATGTTTAAAGTATGTAGGGATAAGTGATGACCTGCTGCGTTGCATTTCCCTTTAAGCGTCGCTTCTGTTGGTTTGTTTTGTAGAATGTCTCATCTTTTTGTTTCTTTTCATTTGATGTTAAAATAGATGGCCTGTTGCAATATTGATCAGTTTGATTGTCCTGTGCAGCACTGACCCTGTTCCCCATCTCCTCCTGCACCCCTCTGTCTCATGCTCTCTTTCTCATTACCAGATTTCTCTTTTGTCTTTGCAGTCGTGCATAATGGAAGCTAAACGAGGGATGAAAAATGAGAGAGAAACGTGTATCCAGAGTTCAGCTGGATGCTGGGAAGTGGCAGCCACACGTGACACAAACGAATACACTTTGCTATTCCAGTGTTTATTCTAAACCTAAACGAGCCTGTTTGCAATGTTAATGCCTTTTTTTTTAATATCTGCAGTCTTTAAGCTCTTGGTCATACAGTACCTTTTTTTTTTTTTCTTTCACCATTGTCAGTAAATGGGTTGTCAGTATGTTCAGATGTGTTTTGTTCCCCTTTTTACATTTTTTTTTTTTTAAATTTATATTCTGTGACTTTATACTGCTTCAAGTTTTATAATATCGTGAAATTTTTTTTTTTCCCGCTTCCTTTTTTCTGGCAGTGTATTAAGCTTGGGGTACAGGACACATCTGAATGTAGTGTTTGCAGGTTTTCAGCTGAATGTATTTTTTTTTTTATTTTTTTTCCCCTTGAAAGCTTAAATGACCTTATATAAGAAAATTAACAGCTTGCCCATATCTTCTAGATTAACTTTTTTTTATTTTGTGGTAGCTGATGTACTGTGTGTTCCTTGACTCTTCTAATGGTCCCATCCCTCTCTGTAAATGTGCATTGTGCTCGCTTTTTTTTTTCTTCCTCTCTCCTCCTCTCTTTTCCTCTTCCTCTGGTCTTCTGATTTGACTGCTTCCCACCTCTTTAGTACTGTCGTTTTTGCTTTATTTTGATGCCTTTCCTCTTTGTGATGTTCACTTCTCTTGTAGGTGAATTTCTTTAACTAGTTTTCATTCGTTGCTGCTTCCTCTTGACTTCTGTGTCTCCTTTCTTTCCATTCCTTTCCTCTCCATGTGCTCTATAACGAATATGTAAGGGTCATGTTGTGCTCTGTGCTTGGCAGTAAGTATCCCCACGTCATCTGATTGCTTCTCTGCCCTTTTTTTTTTTTTTTTACAGCTCAAAAGTTGAACTTCTAATCATCTGCTTTGAGCTAAAGGACAATTTTGCCACTTGTATATACAATCTGTACATAGTGTACTGCTCTTGAAATAAATCAGAAAAATTAGTTTTCTTTTTTGTGGGTCTTGTTTTACACAAGTGTTTGAGATTTAGGAAGAATGGTTTAGATTAGAAGAAGAAACCTTTATTTGTCACATGCACAGTGAGATTCATCCTCTGTATTTAACCCATCTGAAGCAGTGAACACACGCACGCGCGCGCACACTACAGCGCCCGGGGACCAGTCAGGGGTTAGGCACCTTGATCAAGAGCACTTCAGCCCACGTTAACCTAACTGCATGTCTTTGGACTGTGGGGGAAACCCACGCGGACACGGGGAGAACATGCAAACTCCGCACAGAAAGGCCCTCGCCGGCCGCTGGGCTCGAACCCGGACCTTCTTGCTGTGATGCGACAGTGCTAACCACTACACCTTAGTAGCCACTGTTTGTGGCTACTAAGTAAAGGCCAATTTATGCTGACAACCCAGTCCTCGCAGACGGTGTCGCAGATAGCGTCTGCGTAGCCCCCCCACCTTCGCAGACGCTCTGCGCACACCTCCCAAAAATTGTGACCACCGCAGAAGCCTCGCAGACAAGAGGGCTCTGATTGGTCCACTCTACATCCGCTGTACACGCACTTCCGCTTCCCTACTTTCCCGGTTTGGTTTGTTTTCACGACCGCCATTTTTAAAAACACGAGCGAAGATGGAGCAGCACGAAGAGCGGTTGATTGAGGAAATGAGGAAGTACGTACATCTATACGACTCCAGTTCTAGTCATTATAAGTAACCGGAGGATAAACACTCCACTAACCACACCCATCAACTACTCCTAGCGATTTTGCGACTTCGCGCCCCCTTGCGTTGTGGCGGTGAATAACATCGTGCACGCCTATTACTCCCCGCTCAACGATAAATTACAACTGTCTGCGAAAGCCTTGTCGCAAGAGCATGCAGAGGCCTTAACAGTGTGCAGCGCATCATGTTACAATGAAATCTATTGAATCCCATAATTGTTGGGGTTTTTTTTAACTTGCTAAGAGATTGTATTTTAGTTAGTATTCCAGGTAGTTGGTGTAAACATGGTATTAGGATCAATGTTTGTAAAAGGTACGATCGTACACCCTTGTGGATGAACGGGCAATTTCCCCCAGCTATGCTCCAAAATGTAGTGAACGGTTGCCCCAGTATTAATGCCTATGGTTTCGGAAGATGTTCAGTACTAGGGTGACGTACTTCTGACCCAGTCCACTAATCAGGTAGCAAAGACGCTCCTTTTATCTGCTCTCTTGCAGCTCCCAGTCAATTGAAAGAACATTTTGCTAGATTAAAAACTTCCATCTTTGTTAAATCCTTTTAAAGATTTTTTTTTTTTTTCAACAGAAATCCTGTCAATGACCGCATTAGTTTCTGGGTAGTTCTCCAAGATTTTTTTAAATATTCTATACAGATACTTTTATAGAAAAGCTTTTAATTATAATTTAATGAGATTACTAAGACATTTGCCTACTTTCATGTTTGCCATGAGGAGAAAAGTCTCCATGATTTGATCAAACTTCCAAGTTGAAGATCAAGAATCTCATTGGTGCTGTACAGCAGATTATATTAGAAAAAGGCTGCTTCTTGTCTCTGGGAATCGGTACAATTCTCAAAGCCAAGCTTCTTACTATAGTTAGCTCGTGGAGTGAATGGAAGCTCTTACTGTCCAAGTGTACCAAAAGCAAAACTCATTTAAGTCAATAATCTTTTGCCAAAGACTAGCCTTGATTCATGGTGATTAGTACTTGTGACTAATCTTAAAATAGATTCTTGTAAATTTCCACAATCGATGTTTGTGGGGGAACAGATACCACGCTGAACTCAAGAAGCCTCGTGAAAATAGTTTTTAAGCCCTTGTAGACTGAACAGAGGAGTCGGAGATTCCTCCTCATGGTGCATCCGGCATAACGCTCTTGTCCATCAACAGCGGTGGCTAAAGGGGTTCTGGTGAAGGCAGGATGAGGCCTAGCAAGCCACCGCTGGATATGTATTGCTCAAGTTACTCAAGCATTGAAAGGACAGATAAAAAGATGCATCCAAAACATTACGGAGTCGCTCACAGGAAGATTGACATCTTTGGATTCTGTAATGGAAGCTGAACTATTTAAAGATCAGGATAAATCGAAAAGGCTTATCTGCTGACAGGTGCTAGGCCTATCAGGAGTCGGGTGTGAGCATGTATGAAGGGGCTTACGTGTTTAGATATTTGAAAGTGCTAGGAAACACCAAGTGTTGACTTTAACTTGGTTTAAAAAAAAACACCCCCATCAAACTCTGCTTCAAGTTTTACATTTAAAAATGTGTAGAATGAAGGTTAATCAGATACAGTGGTGCTTGAAAATTTGTGAACCCTTTAGAATTTTCTATATTTCTGCATAAATATGACCTAAAACATATTTTCACACAAGTCCTAAAAGTAGATAAAGAGAACCCAGTTAAATGAGACAAAAATATTATACTTGGTCATTTATTTATTGAGGAAAATGATCCAATATTACATATCTGTGAGTGGCAAAAGTATGTGAGCCTCTAGGATTAACAGGTGAAATTAGAGTCAGGTGTTTTCAATCAATGGGATGACAATCAGGTGTGAGTGGGCACCCTGTTTTATTTAAAGAACAGGGATCTATCAAAGTCTGATCTTCACAACACGTTTGTGGAAGTGTATCATGGCACGAACAAAGGAGATTTCTGAGGACCTCAGAAAAAGCGTTGTTGATGCTCATCAGGCTGGAAAAGGTTACAAAACCATCTCTAGAGAGTTTGGACTCCACCAATCCACAGTCAGACAGATTGTGTACAAATGGAGGAAATTCAAGACCATTGTTACCCTCCCCAGGAGTGGTCGACCAACAAAGATCACTCCAAGAGCAAGGCATGTAATAGTCGGCGAGGTCACAAAGGACCCCAGGGTAACTTCTAAGCAACTGAAGGAAGAAAGGATGTTTGGAGAAAGGAAAAACACTGCATTCCAGCATAAGAACCTTATCCCATCTGTGAAACATGGTGGTGGTAGTAGTATCATGGTTTGGGCCTGTTTTGCTGCATCTGGGCCAGGACGGCTTGCCGTCATTGATGGAACAATGAATTCTGAATTATCCCAGCGAATTCTAAAGGAAAATGTCAGGACATCTGTCCATGAACTGAATCTCAAGAGAAGGTGGGTCATGCAACAAGACAACAACCCTAAGCACACAAGTCGTTCTCCCAAAGAATGGTTAAAGAAGAATAAAGTTAATGTTTTGGAATGGCCAAGTCAAAGTCCTGACCTTAATCCAATCGAAATGTTGTGGAAGGACCTGAAGCGAGCAGTTCATGTGAGGTAACCCACCAACATCCCAGAGTTGAAGCTGTTCTGTATGGAGGAATGGGCTAAAATTCCTCCAAGCCGGTGTGCAGGACTGATCAACAGTTACCGGAAACGTTTAGTTGCAGTTATTGCTGCATAAGGGGGTCACACCAGATACTGAAAGCAAGGTTCACATACTTTTGCCACTCACAGATGTCATTTTGGATCATTTTCCTCAAATAAATAAATGACCAAGTATAATATTTTTGTCTCATTTGTTTAACTGGGTTCTCTTTATCTACTTTTAGGACTTGTGTGAAAATCTGATGTTTTAGGTCATATTTATACAGAAATATAGAAAATTCTAAAGGGTTCACAAACTTTCAAGCACCACTGTACATGACTAGATTTCATGCAGGTGTAAGCCTGAACGAAGTAGCTTTGGGTCACTTAACATTACTGAGTTGTACCATTTTAGGAGAGGTGGACAATAATGAAGTGCATTTACTTGAGTACTGTACTTTATTTTTTTGGAAACTTATGACTAACTTCACTACATTTGAAAGACAAATATTGTACTTTCCACGATATTTCTTTCAAAGTCCTTGTTACTATGAAGCATCTCATTATCTCTAGCCGCTTTATCCTGTCCTACAGGGTCGCAGGCAAGCTGGAGCCTATCCCAGCTGACTACGGGCGAAAGGCGGGGTACACCCTGGACAAGTCGCCAGGTCATCACAGGGCTGACACATAGACACAGACAACCATTCACACCTACGGTCAATTTAGAGCAGGGGTGTTCAAACTGATCCATAAAGGGCCGTGTGGCTGCAGGTTTTCATTCCAGCCATGCAGCAGCACACCTGACTTGGCTCATTCAATCAACTGAACTGTCTTCACACAGTCAAATACTTGCAGCCACACCCACCCTTGATTAAAGGGTGGGTGTGTCAGTTGATTGAATAAGCCAAATCAGGGTGCTGCTGCATGGCTGGAATGAAAACCTGCAGCCACACGGCCCTTTATGGATCAATTTGAACACCCCTGATTTAGAGTCACCAGTTAACCTAACCTGCATGTCTTTGGACTGTGGGGGAAACCGGAGCACCCGGAGGAAACCCACGCGGACACGGGGAGAACATGCAAACTCCGCACAGAAAGGCCCTCGCCAGCCCCGGGGCTCGAACCCGGACCTTCTTGCTGTGAGGCGACAGCGCTAACCACTACACTTGAAAGTGGATGTCTCGCTTTTTTTTTTTCTAAAACATGATTTGGTTTTATCGCAGTCGACACAGACAGCCTTTCGGTAATCACTAGGATCACTTCATATCTATAAGACTGTATAAAATCAAGTTCAATGATTTCTCAGCAGCATTATTTAAACACGATCAGTTGATGGCAGAATGGAAGGAGGCGGTTCTTCTGGGGAACGCTCTGGGGAAAGGATTAAAAGATTCGTTTTAAACGTTTGCTTGGTTTCCCTAAAACGAACCACATCATGGTCTCCAAAAACTCGCCAGCCAACCTGCAGAAGCATATTGAGGGATGTAAATGTTTTATCCCAAGAGAAAGCTTGCAATGAAGTTGTCCATGCTGTTAGAGCTTTTTTTTTTTTTTTTTTAAACTTTATTCATCACACACTTGTGAAATTCCTCTCTGCATTTAACCCATCTGAAGCACTGAACACACATGAGCAATGAGCACCCAGAGCAGCGGGCAGCCATGCGAACAGCGCCTGGGGAGCAGTTGGGAGTCAGGTGCCTCGCTCAAGGCCGTCCCATATTAACCTAACCGCATGTCTTTGGACTGTGAGGGAAACCGGAGCACCCGGAGGAAACCCACGCAGACACGGGGAGAACATGCAAACTCCACACAGAAAGGCCCTCGCCGGCCACTGGGTTCGAACCCAGAACCTTCTTGCTGTGAGGCGACAGTGCCGCCAAGCTTGCGATAACGTTGCAATAACTATGCAGTCTGGTTAGTCAAATGACTTTCAATGGATTTGCCCGCCAAGTTGTTCACGGCTAACGTTTACACATAGCTAGTTAACTTGGACACTGTTAGTTAGCATGTAAAAACGGAGTTACGCGAACATGAATAACGTTAACTTATCTGAAGTGCTTTCAGAAATACGTTTTAGCATAATCTTGCCAAATAAACAGAACGTAGAAATGTTTATTTTCTAGTCGCGTTAGCTGCCCAATAGGATTTCGAGTTTGAAAAGCGTTTGCTAGCATGTCAGGTGGCGCCTCACTGACTAGCTAGCTTAACGTTAAACCACCATGATGGCACAGCATGCGTTCGTTTTCTGAATTCACATTTCTGTCTTTGGTAACATTAACATTACAGCTTTTGTGACCTTGCGTAATTACTATAGCTACTACGTTTTTTTTTTTTTAAACCAGTAGCGAAAAAGAAAAACTAGTGAGCATCTTCTTGATGATTCTGCTTGGTTGTAAGTTGTGTTTAATCTTGTAACATTCTACCAGGAGTTTATTCTACAGGTTCTACAAGTTAGTCAGTAAATCCAGGCGGTTGCTTCAGAGGCATTAGGTTTTGTAAGCGTTGTGGCAATAATACAATGATGCATTGACAGAAAACGTACTTAAGTGTTTTTAAAAGCAAGAACTTCAGTACTTCAAGTAAAAATTTGACTGGACAACTTTCACTTGTATTGAAGTAACATTTGACCAGTGCGATCTGCACTTTGACTTAAGTTATGAAGTTGGGTACTTTGCCCACCTCTGGATTTTAGTGATTCGATGATGCACCCCAAAAAAATAAATAAATAAAATTTTAAAAAAATACAAGGTGACAGGGTTTGTTCTACTCAAACATTTATTACAAGGCTCTTACTTGCTTTAACCTTTTAGTGCCTGGTTATGGCACATCGTGAACAGCCTCTAGATACAGTGACCAGAGAACAGTTGATGCATTATTGACTGAAGTCACAGAACGTACAGTAAGGGGAAATCCTATTGCCTCCTAAATCGCCGTTATTAGCTCTTTGCCGTAAACTTGACGGTGTATGCGCGCGCACACAAAAAAAAAGCTGGTAAACATGGTTATGTAAAGGCATGGCGTAAAAGCCCAGTGCCAATTCCTCTAATCCAGGTAGTTTTATCTTTAGTGTGGAAAGTCAACATCAAGCCTAAATCATCTCCCAGGACAACAGAGAAATGCACAAATTAAAAGGAAATTACAGCAGCACAAATACTCAGAGGAGGGGAATAAAGATTTACTTCGAATGGGGCAGAAGTGCTTTACGTTAAGACTAGGATGGTGGTGAAATGGGCCAGGTTGGTGCTGGTTGTTCCTCAGCTACTGTTCAGGTTTCTTCTATGCTTTGGCATTGATTATGTCAACAAACTCTGGCTTCAGTGAAGCCCCACCCACCAAGAAGCCATCCACATCTTTCTGGGCTGCCAGCTCCTTGCAGGTTGCCCCAGTAACCGAGCCTGAAAGCGAAGGAAAAGGGCTTCAATGGTCCTTGCCTGAACCCAACATCAGTAAATCAATGAAGTTTCTATGGAAGTCATGAAGTGGCTCCTTACCTCCGTAGATGATCCGAACAGACTTGGCGACAGCCTCAGAAATGTTGGTGCTCATCCACTGCCTGAGTTTATCGTGCACTTCCTGAGCCTACACAAAAAAGGTGAAAGTGAGCACACTGAACCACACTTGTAGGAGTCTGCTTATCTAATGACTCACTGCTGTACCTGTTGTGGCGATGCGGTTTTGCCAGTGCCGATGGCCCAGACAGGCTCATAAGCAAGCACCACCTTACTCCAGTCCTTAACGTTATCTATAACACAACAGGGAGCTTTCAGAACCTGGAATTACACTTAAGGTGTCCACAGACAGTATTATACAGTATAGCCACGAGTGTTTTACTGGGAAATACACCACTTATTTTTTCCGCGGTCCAAATCCTGCGCTCTGACTGGCTGGCGAGCGGGTCCGTATCCTACGGTACAGACCCCGGTTACGGACCTCTGGCGACTCGCTCGTTCACAACAACATAGTAGAATTTTGTGTCAACATTTATCTTTTTTTAATAAGACTATCAAAAATCTTAAATTTTTACCAGCATTTCTCAGGAGAATAGCATTAATTTTACAGCATGGATGGCGATAACGACAGGGTTCACAGCGAAAGCGAGTTTTACTACCCTGAGGAAGAAGAAATAGAAGAAAACATTTCAGGAGAAAGCTAAAAACCTCTAACTTGCTAACACTGAGCAAAAACATGGCTGAATCCTGAATGACTCCTATTTGTATAAATAGGGGACTACATAGGTGGCAAAATGTATTTTTTTCCTGCCATGGAAGTGCACTTGTACACCGAGGAGGAAGCAATTTGCATTACAGCCATGAATGAGGATTCAAAATGGTGGCTTGCTTCGGCTTAGTTTTCCCTTTCGGGCGCTCTCGTTTTCCGTTAGAATATAGTTATTTAACAGCTTAAGGTCGGTCCGTATGGTGAAATACCGTGACCCTGGCCTTGAATACTGACCTCAGCCCAGAGGACCTCGCTCAGTACTTTCAAGACCTCGGTCATGGTATTTCACGATACGGACCTCCCAGCTGGTAAATAACATTTATATTTTCCCTATGAACAGCACCCAGGACATGGAGAACCAAAACCGTGACATTTCTCAGGTCACTCAGGAGTAAATCGATGAATTTTGATAAATTTGGGTACTTTGTGAATGTGTCTATATAGTTTATTTAAAAAAAAAAAAAAAAACGCCCACAACACCCACCCACACATACATCACAGCTCTGAGGGACATTTAAATAATATTGGCTGGTGCTGAGTGGTAGATATATTCCATTCAGCTAGCACGATACTGAACGAGCCGAAGACGAGCTCAATATCACGCTAGCTGAAGAATATATCCGATACCACGCAAAAAATAAAAGCCGATATTATTCATACACATTTCATGGAACAGTTAGAGTTTACAGGGGCGTCGTGGCTCCGTTGGATAGGGTGCCATGCCATAGATCCGGGGACCCAGGTTCGGTTCCGACCCGAGGCCATTTCCCGATCCCTCCCCGTCTCTCTCTCTCACTCATTTTCTGTCTCTACACTGTCCTATCCAATAAAAAAGGTGAAAAAAAGCCCCAAAAAATATCTTTTTAAAAAAAAAAAAAGTTTACAAACTGTCAATCACTCGCTAGCACAGACATTTTACATCTAACACGCAACTTATGGTATTTTCCATTCACTGTGACCGTTTGCTGCGGGTACTGACGGAAAACGAAGAAATGGTTTCCTGCTGCTCACATGCAGAACTCTCATCGGATATTCGCATCAGCTCGGATGCGTGAGGTCACGTCTTGACAACTATGCAATATCCTAAACCATATTCAACACTTATTCTCCGTTGGGTAGAGTGACGTAATACACGTAGGATAAGCGATACGCTAACAATATCGCATGCTGTCAAACCAAATGAATGAAACCCGCTAGAAGGGAATAGAACACGTTTTTGTTCCATCGAGAGCGTTTCCTGCATGTAGAATAATTCCTGATATTTCACTCCGATGACGTCGCTTTCCCACTGATTAGAGGTGCATTGTGAAAATGGTGAACTGGCTCAAAATTAAAAATTTGATTGACTTGCGGATTTTTTGTGCGGATGTGTCCATATAATATAAAGAACATTACACTGTGGTGCGAAGATATGAAGTTTATCTTCTCGTACTGAAAAATACTCGTTCACAGTTGTGGTCAGAAGTTTACATACAGTAACGTGTGTCATGGCAATATTTGGGCTTTCAGTAATTTTTTTTTGAACTGTTCTTTTTCTGTGGCAGAATGTACAGCATACAGCTTTAATTTAAAATAAATTTAAAAAAAAGCCATTAGAATTTGGTGCACAAGTTTATTTTCTTTGGGTTTTCTGAAATCAACACTAGGTCAAAAATATACATACAGCACACCTAATATTTGGGTAAAATGTCTCTTTGCAAGATTCACTTTGGCCAAACATTTTTGTTGACCATGAACAATGAACAAGCTTCTGGCAGAATTCTGGTTGGATATTTCACGACTCTTCATGGTAGAATTCAATTACATTTTTTATTTCTTGGCATGGACTCCACTTATAAAGCACGGTCCATATATTTTCAATAGGGCTGAAGTCAGGGCTTGTTTTAAGGACCATAAGGACCCAGTGTTACATGGGTGTAACATGACATTTGATGGTCTAGAATTTTCCATGTAAACGGCTATCTGTAATTTTTTTTCATTAAGTCCCAGTGTGGCACCTGTATAACGTCCTGGGTGGTCATGTGTCTAGTCATGTGACTTATTTGGTGAAAAAAAACATTCCAATAATGGCTGACAGTAAGGGGAGACATGCTGGTCAGAGCAGCTCATGCTAAAAAGTATTTTTTTTCATTTTTAAGGTAAGTTTAGAGTCATTTAACAGTTGTAATGAAAATATAAGACATGCTCTTGTAAATATTTGGTGTCAATTATGTTTACTGTGTGTTTTCATATAGAACAGGTAATAAAAATATCGTTGTGACATATGTAACATAGGGACTTCAGCCTCAAAACCGCTGTGAAAAAAAACAAAACGATGTGACGTATGTGTCACATTTAGGCAAATATAGTATTTTCAGTTAATATGTTAAAGTAAACTATTTTGTCTTAACATATTTAAACAAAAATATTACAATCATGTTTTACTCAAGAAGAATTAGCATGTAATGCTAACACAAATACCAATAAAATGCACGAGGAATACTTTTCAACCATCAGCACATACAATTAACAATACAATAGTAATAGATCAATATCAATTAATTAATAACCATCAATAACAATACTGTTTTCTTCAGTACCACTGGTACCTGAGCTTCTTCAACGACAGATCTTCTACACAGGTACACTTCGCAACAATCGGTTGGCTGGTTGGGAGCTTGAGGATGAGAAAAGTCTTGCCAAGAGAGGCAGAGGGTCCTTTGACATGATGGTGGAGAGAGAAGACCGGGTGGCCATTGTCAGGTGGCATGACAACAAGTCTGTCACTATGATTTCATCTTGCTGCGGAGCTCTACCTGAAGACACAGCTCGCCGGTGGAGTAAAACAGCAAAAGCATTTGTTGAAGTCCCCAGACCTTGCATAATCAAAGAGTACAACACATTCATGGGGGTATAGACCTTCTTGATGCATGTGTTGCAAGGTACAAGTACAACATGCGGTCACGGAGGTGGTACTTGTATCTCTTCTGGCAAACCCTAATGCTTGGCCTTGTTAATGCATGGTTGATTCATCGCCGTGATTGCAAACTACTGGGGGTAGAAAAGCCACTCAAACAAAAGTTTTCAGGCAGAAGTTGCAACCAGCCTTATGGACCGTTTTCACGTGACGTCATGACAAACGCGGCCGCCATTTTGGACGTGTACTACCAGTAGTTTACCACAGCCAACATTGAGGAACGGCAGCAAAGAAAGTTTTTATTTTCAGCAAGACTTCCATCATGCCACTATATTGTTGTGCACCTGGATGTAGTAACCATCAACAAACAAGGCAAGGGTTATTTTATCGGATCCCAACGGAGAAGATGGATAGCGGCCAGTAACAGATTGGCAGCCCTCAGCATACCAACACTTGTGTAGTGACCACTTTGTTGGAGGTAAGACAAATAAAATTAGCCAGAAAAGGCATTACATTGCTGTTAACATTCTGTGGCGGCGAGTGTGTAACCAAATAGGCTAAAATAACCCATTGTAACCTCTTTGTTCTTCTGTAGTAGCTATTAGCTAACGACATTAGCTAGCGTTGTGTTCCTTTGTTGTTGGTAGACTGTAGGACAGATCAGAGGCAGTGTCCTACAAACAGCGCTTAATTTGAGGGGGAGCAAGCCGGAGCGCGCTCCGGAACCTCGGGCGTTGGCTCCGGCAGCTATTTACACTGGATCCGGTGATCCGACACCTCTTTTGACTATGTAACAAAAAATAATAATAATAATTAAAAAATGCAAGTTTATTTAGTGTTAATGTCTGATTTTGATATCTGTCTTGTTGGTGATTTCTCTCATGAAACGACATCCACAAAATATCTGCAGATGAACTTAATTTGCAGTGTTATTACAAAACATGCCCAGAAGCGCAGCGCCGCACCCCCCTCCCCTCTCCTCTTTTTTTCCGCACCGGAGCCGCTCATCCTCTGCGCTCCGGGACCTCCCACTTTACAAATTAAGCACTGCCTACAAATAAGTGTTCAAAACGAGAGGAACATGTATTTGTCTCTTAAATCCAGGCCATCCCTGTAATCTGTAACAACGGTTGGAGAAAGCAATGGCAAATAGCGAGTGCACAAACCATAGAAGGGAAACTGTACACAGCGCCAGGGCAGTGTGATGGTATGTCTACTTTTAGATTGTGTTAGCTTATCAATGAACACACTCGTCACTCGACGAGTTTCACGTCTTTACGACGGATACTTAAATGTGTGTTAGGTATTATTGTTGCAGTCTAAGCAGTCATTGTAGCAGCTAGATGAGCGAGAACCGAAAGGGTCTGTGCCATAAACCATTATTTCTGTACGGCGTTGCTAATGTGTCGTTACTGTTATTTCTCCCTCTGCTCGCCCTGTAAATGCCCTACGTCGCTGGATAGCGAAGGTGTTTTCTGCATCTCGCTCCTTTTTCTTTTATGTTCTCCGTTTGTCGCCTTCCTCGCATTCAAACCAATTCGAGCCGAAGTCCGCTACATGTCCAAAATGGTGGTCGCGTTTACGAAGGTCACGTGACTGAAAAGGGTCTATACTTGTGCAAACACAAAAGGGGCCGCCCATCAAGCTCATCTCCACCACCACCAAACCCCTACAGAATCCATCCTGGGCTTCCATGTGATGTTCGCCTAGACCAGGTTGGTCACTGGCCAGTGAAATGTAAGAAGCGTGGCCGTTGCAAAATCTGCAAGAAGAATGTGACCTCCACCTTGTGTGAGAAATGTGATGTGCGTCTGTGCTTCACTGAAGGCAGAAATTGTTTCAGACAGTATCACATGCCGTAGTCTAAAAGAGCAATGATATGGGTTAAACGTAGTGCTCCGTTATAACAAGCGTTTTGCACTTTTTGTTAAGCAACTGTGTTTTGGATTTGAAAACTGGATTCTGTTCATTAGTATTCCAGAGTTACACTCAGTTTTTTCAAAAGACCTCTAACATGAGGTACCGTTTGTGTTCAGTTTACATTTTTGTGCAATTATACAAGAAAAATGCAAATATATGCAAGGTATACAAGTCTACATTTTTGTTTATTACTGAAGTGAAGATGTACAATTATAAATGTTATGTTGATGCAAATAAAAAGGCAGCTTATTTGGTTTCAGCTATCAGTTGCATTCATTCACATTAGTAAAATAAATGTGACATATGTCACATTTCAGATCTACATGAAGGAAGGGTGCCATTGAGAAAAAAAAAAAAAGCGCTAGAATTGTGTTCTACAGGGTCTATTTAGTCTGTGTTACGTCCCCCATAATTTTCCTTAAAGGGGTTATGGGTCTGGGTCTTTATGGGTTAATGTTAGCCTGCTTTATCCTCCACAACCAGCTCTGATTCGTATTTGGGTTCATTATCCTGTTGTAAGTCCCAAGTCGTGTTGAAGTTTCTGATGGTTTATGCTGAAGAATTCTGAGGTAGTCCTCCTCCTTCATTATTCCATCCACTTTGTGCAATGAACCAGTTCCACTGGTAGCAAAACAGCCTCAGAGCATGATGATCCTACTACCACCACCACCAGCTGGTACAGTGTCCCTCTGTACATGGTGGTCATTGTGGCCAAACAACTCAATCTTTGTCTCATCTGACCATACAGCTCTCCTCCAGAAGGCTTTTTCTTTGTCCATGTGGTCAGCTTCAAGCTTTAGTTCAGCTTGAAGGTGTCAATTTCTTGGATAGCAGCCTCATAGTCCATGGTGATCTGAACTGTAGACAGTGATCCATCTGCTTCCAGTTCATGGCAGGGCTGTGCCATGGTGGTTCCCAGGTTGTTCCTGACCATCCAAACCAATTTCCTTTCAGCTGAGGGTGACAGTTTGGGTTTTCTTGAAGCAAAGTGGCTACACCTCACAATAACTTGCATACAATTGTTTGAACTTATCTTGGAATTTGCAGCTGTTTAGAAATGGCTCCAAGAGACATTTCGGAGTTGTGTATATCTGAGACCCTCTTTCTCAGATCTGCACTGAGCTCCTTGGACTTTCCCCATTTTACTGGGTGTTGGCTAATCCAATGAATGCTGTAAATAAACCCTTTTTATGAAGGCACAGAGAAGCTACCAGCTGTAGTCAATCATGACCACTAACAGGAAGTTAAGAGGCCTCGGCAAGATAAGAGACATTTTGGAAGTTTCAGCAGCTCTGAATTAATAAGCTAAATGAGCGTATGTAAATTTTGACCCTGTGCTGATTTCAGAAAACCCAAAGAAAATTAAAACTTGTGCACCAAATTCTAGTGTTTTTTTTTTTTTATTAAAAACGTATGCTGTACAATCATTCTACCACAGAAAAAGAACAGTTCAAAGAAATGACCGAAAGCCCAAATATTGCCATGACATTCATATCCAAGATGACATTCATGCCACTGGATGTAAACTTCTGACCACAACTGTACATTCACCACTCGAAGATAAACTCCATATCTACACGCCACCATGCAATATCCTCTCTGGATCAACTAGAACAGAATAGTTAAGCCTATTCTTTTGAAACGTTGAAACTTAACAGAATATACACTTTACAATTTTAAATAAATCCATATTTATTTACCTGCGATGGCTTTGGTCTGGGCGAAGACGACCTTCTCAGTGATGCCAGCCTCTCTCTCGTCCAACTTCTCCCCGATACAAGCGATCACACCGAGGCCACTCTCGAGAGCATGAGCTACCTTCTGGCCAATCAGCTGCAAGGGTCAGTGCCACAACACACATTAGGTATTGAACTGAACAGTCCTCACTGCAGCCACATCAAGCCTAAAACCTCCTAGCACAATTTCATACGTTTTACCTCATCACTCTCTCCAAACACATGACGCCGCTCAGAGTGTCCCAGAATCACCCACTCCACGCCACAGTCCTTAATCATCGCAGGGCTTGGGGACGGAGAAAAGGGGAGCGTGAACGAAAATGCACAGAGTGTACGTTTAGCAACATGTTAAACCTAAAACCTGAATCCTTCATGTGTGGCCTTGTACCTGATCTCTCCAGTGAAGGCACCCTTGGCAACCTTGTAGCAGTTCTGTGCAGCCACACCAATTTTAGCGTCGAGCTTGGACCTGGCAAAGTCGAGGTAAATGGACGGCGCACCACACACCACATCTGCAGGAACAGTTTAAGGAACACTGTTCAAAAGTTGTACGAGTCAGATTTACATTGTCAAAACAGGTGAAATGGCCAAGGCATAAGAAAACCATACTGGTACGATACTTAACCCACAGTACTTACACCATCTAACTAGCATTAACTGCTTTCTTTGTACAACGGTTCAGATTTTTAGCACTTCTAGCTTTCTAAATATTCAGATGCTCTCAAAATCGCTGCGTTTTCATAAACAAGTGTTGCCAGGCAAAACAAACCTCGCCCGGCAGTCTGGCCTAATCCGTGACCTTCAGTTTGACATTTCAAGGTCAACATTCATGGTGCTAAATGAAAGCCCATATGGGACTACCTACAAGTTGATAATGATAATATTTCTCAATCATCAGCTGTCAGGTTATCATCTGATGAAAATCCATTAAGGCTGAACGATACATCATTATCGTATCCATATCTAGATATGAACATTCAAGATATTAATATCGAAAAGCAACGATATAGATTTCCCCTCCCCGCGCTCGCCCTGCATGTACAGCTCTGGCAGTCACAACAAACATCATTTTTACGATTGCCCTCGAATGCACCGCTAAGGCCAGCCAACCACAAACCTTATTTCATGCTTGCTGTGGATCGACAGCTGAAGCCAACCAATGACAAAACATATGAGGGCGATGGAGACCGACGCACACGCGCGCACACTACAGACACAGCAAAGAAAGAAAGAAAGAAAAAGAAAGAAAGAAAGAAAAGAGAGAGGAGAAAGAAAGAAAGGAAAGAAAGAAAGGAGAAAAGGAGAGAAAAAGAAAGAAAGGAAAGAAAGAAAGGAGAAAAGGAGAGAAAAGAAAGGAGAGAAAGAAAGAAAAAAGGAAGGAAAGAAAGAAGGAAAGAAAGAAAGAAGGAAAGAAAAAAGAGAAAAAAGAGAAAGAAAGAGGAGAGAAAGAAAAAAGAAAGGAGAGAGAGAAAAGGAGAGAAAAGAAAGGAGAGAAAGAAAAAGAAAGGAGAGAAAGAAAGAAAGAAAGAAAGAAAGAAAGAAAGAAAAGGAGAGAAAAGAAAGGAGAGAAAAGAAAGAAAGAAAAAAGGAAGGAAAGAAAGAAGGAAAGAAAAGAGAAAAAGAGAGGAAAGAAAGAAAAAGAGAAGGAAAGAAAAGAGAAAAAGAAAGAGGAGAGAAAGAAAAAAGAGAAAAGAAAGAAAGAAAGAAAGAAAGAAGAGAAAAGGAGAGAGAGAAAGAAAGGAGAGAGAAAGAAAGGAAGAAGTGTGGAAGATTATGCGGCCGGTAGCAGTGCAGAATCTGACTTGGTGCCAAAACATAAATCATCCTCCATTATTTGGAGATATTTTGGATTCGAAAAGGACGTTGTTAACCAGAGTGAGGTGTTGTGCAGGTCGTGCTTAGCAAAAATTGCGATGAAGCAGGGTAGCACAACAAACATGTTTCACCACCTGAAACACCATCGCGTGCTGCAGGAAGAGTGTATGACAATGAGAGAAACACCGGGGACTTCTCAGTCAGCCCAAAATAAGCCAAAGCAAAGTTTGATTGCTGATGTGTTCAGTAGCGTTACACTGTACGAGTCGACGTCCACCAGACAGACAGAAATTACAGACGCTATAACATACCACATTGCAAAAGACATGGTACCTGTGTACACAGTCTCAAAAGAGGGCTTTAAAAAAATGGTTCAGACGCTGGACAAGCGTTATAAAATACCATCCCAAACACATTTTAATCAAGTGGCCATTCCGAAACTCTATAATGAGTGTAAAATGAATGTTGAATCCGAGCTCCGTGAAATCCATCATTTCACCACAACCACGGACCTGTGGTCGAGCCGGACAACCGAACCTTACATCAGTTTAACGGCCCGTTTTATTACAACAAACTTTGAATTCAAGACCCGCTGTCTGCAGGCGCCCGTCTTCCCCAGGGAGCATACAGTACAATAAATAACATACAGATGCGTTTGTTATTTATTGTTAAAGCAGAGCTGCAGTAAAATGTTTGATTTGTAATTTATTTATTCGTAAATTTATGTTGATGACTGGCACTGAGTTCTTAAAAATAAAACTGCACTTTCCACATTTTTTTTGTATTATGATGTTTTTATTTTTCTGAAAAATGCTTGGTTTTCACCGAACCCGTAGTCATATCGTATCGATATCGAGATATCTGGCATGAATATGGAGATATGAAATTTTGTCCATATCGTTCAGCCCTGAAATCCATGACCTTGAGTTTGACATTTCAAAAGTAATCAAAGGTCATGGTGGCAACTGAAAGCCCATATGGGACTTCTGATATATTGATAATGATAAACATCTGTCTATCATTAACCATTTAAAAAAAAAAAAAAAAAAAAAAAAAAATTATGAACCTCTGAAAACCTATGAACTTGAGTTTGACCTTTCAAGGTGCCAAATGAAAGCCCATATATGATTTCCTATATGTCAATAATATTTTTTTTCACGGTCCAAATCCCGCGCTCTGATTGCTGGCGAGCGGGTCCGTTTCCTACGGTACGGTAGGGCTTTGACTTCGAACTTCGATATTCGAATACAATTCGAATGTTGTGAAAAAAAGTGATGTTCGAACGAATATTAGGCAGCTCTAAATATTCGAACCTGTATATGGTATAATTAGGCATAATTCTTTTATTTTTGTGAATGTGGTTGTAAACGTTTTCAGTTCAGGTCGCAGGGTTTTTTTTTTTTAACGTCTGTGGAATTTATGTGAATCGCGAAGGTCATTGTCTTTTGTCTTATCTGGGCACCTGTAGACGTTAGCGTCAAGCTGGCACGCATTGAACAATGGAGTCAGATGCTAGCATGTTGGAGATTTGCACTCCGGAGAATTTAAAAAGTGATGCGTGGTGCTATTTTGGATTCGAAAAAAAAAAAAAGATGGAGAATGCGATAAAAAAAAAAAAAAAAAAGGTTACCTGTAAAATATGTGGAAACAAATTGGCCGATCAATCAACAACTTCAAACTTGAGGGCCCACTTGAAGACATTGCACGCGGGAGCGCTAGAAGGTGAGGGGGGCTGCGAGAGGGGTCTGTGATACGCCGGCAGGTGAAGATAGACGCTCTAATTCCTAATATTAACTCTAATATTTTTCATTTCCTCATCAGAAGTCAGTCATTTTTGCGAGATTGGACAGAGTCTGACTTTATTAAGTACAACATAGGCCTACAATAAATGAAGTGTAATGTAACTGCTGATGTGATTAAATGCAATATAAAATGTGACTTTTTCTTCTGAAAATATCGGTGTTTGTTTTTTTTTCTGCAGATATTTGGTTGGTTTTTGTACACCTGATGTTATAACATAAGAAATGAAATTACTAACGTAGACTATGCGACACTGCGCAGTAGAGCTGTGCAATATATCGTATTTTTATCACGATATCGATATTGGTGTCAAACGATATCAAAATTCATAATATCGATATGAAACGATTTTTTGTCATTTGTAAGGTAAAACGAACCCTTCTGTCCCCTAAGGCACACCGTAGCCTTGTATACGTCATCCATTCTACTCCCGCGATATCTCCGCAACAGTAAAAAATCAGTTCTTCTGTTTTCATACGTGTCGGGTGATTTGATATATTGATTTGTTAATATGTTGTTTGATTTGCTTGCTAATAGTTATAATAATACAATTAACATTTACGTCATATTTTTGGATGTGGGACTGGGTAATGTAAAAATGGCATCTACGGAAGAAAACAAGCACAACAATATTAGCACATATCCAGCTTGCTAGCTGTGTTAGATGTGTTAAACCGTGTGGATTTAAGTGGAATAATTGCGAGTCGTCCTGTGGTCAAGGCAGCGTTTTAAGGTAAGGCAATTTGGTTATTAATGTTGCCCGCCGCGGCATGTTTACTTGGGTTCATTTGATTTTGACTTGTGCATCTGCAGCTAGCATCATGCTTTGAAGTAGGTTCTGCTAAGGACGGGTTTATTGCGCGATGTAGACGGACTCAGATGTAATTACATTGTTTTTAAAATTCCGTGCGCTTAAAACGGTATCCCCCTGCTAATCATGTAGCCCTAATCATGTGTTGCTTTTACTTTTCGAGTGAAATATCTCTGCAAATGGTATTTCAATGCTGACATGCCAAAAAGATAGCGGAGTCCACATTTGGAAGATGAAGGAAGAGAAGCCTGATGCTTGAAAATAGATCGCTTAATCCACAACGCATATCTGTATTTGAGACATAACCTGCAACTAGTGGGGATGTTTTGGAATGACTGTGCATGGGGTGTTTTTGGCCACAGAACACTAACCCACAGTAGTAGGAGGACTACTGGGTTCGTGGATTTTGTCTGTTGACTGAGCGACGCATGGTGTTTGCCTTGTGCCATTTCACGTAGCATCTAGCCGCAGTGCCACCTACACTTTCAGGGAATGTTTACATGCCGCTGAACTATTTTCATGTATAATTCTTAAGGACTTGTCTCTATATTGTGCGTGTTCACACATGGACTGGCCATCGGGAGTAGCGGGAGTTTTCCCGGTGGGCTGGTGGTTCAGTGTGGGCCGGCGGAGAAAAAAAAGAAAACAGTTGCGTGCTGGCCTTTAATATGATAAGCAATGTTAACAGTTTCTTAAAGAAACAGTTAACATTGTTTATTACAGTTGCGCGCTGACCTTTAATATAAGCAATGTTAACAGTTTCTTTAAGAAACTGTTAACATTGCTTATCATATTAAAGGCCAGCGCGCAACTGTTTTTTTTTTTTTTTTTTCTCCGCCGGCCCACGCTGAACCACCGGCCCACCGGGAAAACTCCCGCTACTCCCGATGGCCAGTCCGTGTGTGTGCGTGCGTGCGTGTTTAATGTTGGTGTCTTAACAACACACAAGCTTACGTTGTAGTGTGTGTGTGTGTGTGTGTGTGTGTGTGTGTGTGTGTGTGTGTGTGTGTGAGAGAGAGAGATTTTATCCTTGGCTGGCTACGAGCCAGTGTGGACGTTACGCAGTAATCACTGGTAATACCAGCGCTGGCTCCATCCTCTGTGATCGGAAATGTTGAGTGAGGAGAGCGTGAGCCTTGTGCAGGCTATAGGACCTATGCAAAGTACGCGCTTGCACAGTAAATAGTTTAAGTAAAAGGCGTTTCAGGGTACAACGGGAAGGGTTGACAGGTAGCCTATGAGGCCTGTACTATAAAAATGTGGCCCGGTGCCTCAGGTGTTGATGATCAGGGCTTTAAAAAAAAAAAAAAAAAAAAAGGTGTATAAATATCGTTTTAAAAATCGCGATATCAATATTTACTGGAAAAATCGTGATATTGATTTTTTCCAATATCGAGCAGCCCTACTGCGCAGTAATGCTTTCATGTGCTGTTATTTTTGTCAACTTTGGATAGTTGCTAAAAAAAAAAAAGAAATTATTAGCTTACTTGCGCAAGTAGCCTATAGGCCTAAATTAATTTAGCCTACACATGGTGGAATTTACATACCATGAAGTTCACAAGTTAACGAAGTGAGCACGTAAAACTAATGTGTGATCTTATAACATATCGTGTCCATGTTTGTTTGAATTGTGAATCAGAGACGCGAGCAGGAAGCAGTGACATGACAGCTGACACCGGTCTCATTCAAAACAAACATTCTCAAAAGCCAACACGAATGGGCTCGGAACGGCAGTGTTATAAACTCACAGATTAGGTTTTTGCCTAGCAGTACCTGCTCATTTTGTAAACGTTCCCCTTTGATCGTCAGTGAGGCTACAGTTTAAAGGCTTTCATCAGTACAAGCAACCAGGAAACCGAAGGAACAGCGTTTCACACAAAAAAGGCAACGGACAAACGACGAAGTTTGTGGATTATGTAATGTTAAGTGTCAGCCAGTATAATGCCAATTACTACGACACTGCACGTTTCATTAGTAGTGGTTGTAAAAACACGCCTGAATATTTCATATTTCCTGCACGTAATCTTATTGACATTGACTGAACACTGCCCCCTGGTGGACTGAATATCATTTAATTTTGATGCCGAGGTGTTAGTGAGGCATTTAAGAATAATATAATTAATAAAAGTTCGAATACTATTCGAATGTCTAGATTAATTTCCAAACGAACTTCGAATATGATTTTTGGGCCAAGGTCAAAGCCCTATGGTACGGACCCCGGTTATGGACTGATGACAACTCGCTCATTCACAACAACAAACATAGTAGCATTTTTTTGTCAACATTTATAAGATTATCAAAAATCTTAAACAGGGATGAGAATGGGACATTTTAAAAAAAAAAAAAAAAAAAAAAAAAAATCACACCTCTGAAAATGTCTGCCAAGGGCAGACATAACACACGCAAAGCATGTATGGGGGGGTTCAAAGGGGGGTGCGCCTTATATATATATATATATATATATATATATATATATATATATATATATATATATATATATATATATATATATATATATATATATATATATATAAAAAAAAATGTTTTCAAATTCAATGATGGTTTAAAACGTTTATAAACCAAGATAAATATATTGTGAGCGATAATGGAGGTAACCGTAACGATATTAGATTCCTCCTGACTCTATCTTTGACAATTTAAGTAAAATGTACCTTTGTGCTTTTTTGTTTTGATGTGCTCCTGGATGTTTCTAGCTCCTCTGTTTCCATAATTGATGATATCTGAGCACAGAATACACAGAACCTTTCATAAGGTTCTGTAAAGGCTTTGTAAATAATATTAATGTAGAACTTTTTTCTAGATCTATTTTTTTCCATTGTCCCGGGATTGTCCCAGATATGATAATTTTGTGTCCCGATGACATTTTTTATGGTCCCCGGGACGTCGGGACACCGTTAGTTTCGAGCGCTGCTCCAATGTACGGGCATCAGGGAGCCACTATCAATATGCGGGAGACTCCCGGAACTTCCGGGAGACTCAGGATGTCTGCGTTATAAGGTGACCACAGATCGTTAACCATACACACACCCTGAAATTTTCTCAACAGATTTACACGTTTCACAAAAATGACATTTTCAGCAGGAAAAACTCGAATTCCGCGGAAAATTCTCATCCCTGTATAAGTTTTTTACCAGCATTTCTCAGTAGAATAGCATTAATTTTACAGCATGGATAGCGATAACGACAGTGTTCACAGCGAAAGCGAGTTTTACTACCCTGAGGAAGAAATAGAAGAAAACATTTCAGGAGAAAGCTAAAAACCTCTAACTTGCTAACAGTTTGATTTCATCAGTTAATGAGGCCCATTTTGGACCATGTTATCCTCATACATATTACGTTAGGTAAAAACATTAAACCAGTACAATCTCTTCTTCAAAAGTTTCACCAAATGGCTTTATTTCTCATCTCATTATCTCTAGCCGCTTTATCCTGTTCTACAGGGTCGCAGGCAAGCTGGAGCCTATCCCAGCTGACTACGGGCGAAAGGCGGGGTACACCCTGGACAAGTCGCCAGGTCATCACAGGGCTGACACATAGACACAGACAACCATTCACACTCACATTCACACCTACGCTCAATTTAGAGTCACCAGTTAACCTAACCTGCATGTCTTTGGACTGTGGGGGAAACCGGAGCACCCAGAGGAAACCCACGCGGACACGGGGAGAACATGCAAACTCCGCACAGAAAGGCCCTCGCCGGCCACGGGGCTCGAACCCAGACCTTCCTGCTGTGAGGCGGCAGCGCTAACCACTACACCACTGTGCCGCCCCACACACTCTCTCTGAGAGTTGGCATTCGAGCTGAGCCAGCCAGCCCAAAGCGCGTGACGTCAAAGCGGTAACCGGTTTTAAGGCCAAGGCCTTTTACAGCTACAGACCAAAGTCATATAAATAAAGATTTACGGTGAAAGTAAGAAATACTGTTACCGACTTGCTCAACTAAGACTGATTTGACCTAATTGATTGTGGGTTGACGCTCATTAAAACAGGATAATAGGTGTTATAACTTGCACAACATACAGTACATGCATGCGTTTTCACTGATAAAACGTAAAAGGCTAATTAAATAATCAGATGAACTGAGACCATCACATTCTGAAGCAGATTAAATCTTATACCAGTAACTTAAACACACAATACAAGTTACATGTATTAATCTAAATGCAGGTAAACAAGTAGTGTTGTTTTGGATCCAAAGGAGAGTCGGAGCTTACCCGTCTGCGTTCTCACTTCTTGAAGGTCGATCTTGTGGCCGATTGTTTCAAAAACAAACAATATGACTTTCAGTTGTTCATTCAGTTCCCAGTTCATTCGCTTCTTCCACACAAGGGCGAGATGGCAGCGATATCCAGTGGAGAAATCAGGCGGCTGCTCCACTTAGTCTCCATTTTCTGGTGCAACTGAACTCATTTTCCTTTTCTTGTAGTTTTCTTTAATTGTTGGTACTGCACCCTCTTTCAATACGGGCTTATCGCCAACGCTCCTCAACAGATCAGAGGTCTCGTACGAGTCTTCAGTAAAATGTGCAGAGCAGAGGAGAGACCACTTCGTAGGCGCCCAACGTGCCCGTGAACTTCTCACGAAACGCGTCCAAATCTTTGCAGTTTGAACATTCTTGGGCCATGAATGCAACGTAAATCCACCTTCTGTCATGTTGCTGGCTCATCTACGTGGCACGGCAATAAGTTAGCTCAAAATGGAGGATCAGAGTTGCAGTCAGCTCTGTGTTTTAGGCCCTGTCCACACGGCAACGGATTCAGGTGAATCTGATAAAATTGTTTATCGTTTCGGCCTGGCGTCCACACAGCACCGGCGTTCTGGGTGCCCCAAAATGAAATCTTTTGAGAACAGGTTCCAGAGTGAAAAAAATCTGGCAACGGCGCCGTTGCGAAGTCGTCTGGATGAGTAGAACGGATTTGTTTACGATGACGTCACAACCACATGACTGTCAGTGCTTCACACCGGGTAGAAGCGTAACGAACTCGATGCGAGTTGTCAACAAATCCTATAACTTGGTTCATGAAACGCGCTTACAAAATATTTTCACTGTGAATATTTATTGTCTAATGGTGCAAAGTGAGAGAGAGAGAGAGAGAGAGAGAGAGAGAGAGAGAGAGAGAGAGAGAGAGAGAAAGAAAAAAAGAGAATAGCCCTTAGGGCAGAGTCTTTAGTCCAAACACTGCGGAAGCAGTACCAAACTGCGCACTGCCCGTGCGCTTTCCAAAAACAATCCCACCAGCAAACATAGGGGGGGGAAAAAAAAAAAAAGCGATCTCACCTCTTCAGATGTTGGTTTAAGTCCTACAATACATTCCTCAAAAAGGGTGTAGAAGAACAAAGTAATCCATCAACGTGTAGCATTCAATTTATTCCGGACCATTAAAGAATTCTGGAGGATATCAGAATGTTGGCGTACGGGCTTCCATCTACCCCCATTCATTCCTCTTTCCGCGTCTTTCGTTTTACGCTACTGATTAATAATCAAAACTTTATGTGGCTGATGCTACAGAAGAAGGGGTTTATGCGCATGCGTCTACTTCTATTGTTCTGGTGTCTCCGATGGGACCGTCTTACAGCGCATGTAGAGGTGTGGCATGTGTATTGCATCGTTTTCAGCAAGCGTTGCATTGCCATATGAACCTGAAATTTTACTGATCCGTTGCCCATATGGACACGATATTTAAAAAAAAAAAAAAAAAAAAAAAAAAAAAAAAAAACACCCTCGTTACCGTTGTCGTGTGGATGTAGCCTCAGTATAGCGGAAATGGCGAGGAGACCGATAGACTTCCTCCTGTGACGTTACAGACATCAAGGTCATTCACTCAGACCGCTACCTATACAAATCAGTTTAATCGTAAAAATGACTATATTAGATTTATTGTTAGCGCTTAAAACTGTTCCTGTGCCATTCTTGAGGTCTCAAGGCGTTTATAAACGAAAGTGAGGCCATGGCTCTGCGTATCTGCTTTAAGAAGGCAAGAAATTGCACCAATTATCTTCTGACGAGGCACAGCTGTTAATCTCAGGTGACTACCTCATGAAGCTGGTTAAGATAATGTAAAGTGTATCAAGTGTCAAGGTAAACGCTGGCTACTTTGAAAGTGTATGTAATGCCTTATTGCAATGCTTTAAAATGAATATCATTAGTAACGACCAAAATAAATTAAAGTGTGGTGGTGGTGGTGGTGGTGGTGGGGGGGGGGGGGGGGGGGGGGGGGTGTCAATAAATTGCGGCGTCCGGATCCTGGAAAAAGGCAGCTCGCATGGCGTCACATGTGGAACCCCGGTTATCTGGGTCATTTCCATTCATCTGACTCTGTGCTTGTTTACTTGCTGAAATTGGATATTGTTGTTGAAATATTATAAAAATAACGATGTGAAAGCGCTGCGCTGTGTTTGGATGTTCAAATCCATATACAGGGCGGCACGGTGGTGTAGTGGTTAGCGCTGTTGCCTCACAGCAAGAAGGTCCTGGGTTCGAGCCCCGTGGCCGGCGAGGGCCTTTCTGTGTGGAGTTTGCATGTTCTCCCCGTGTCCGCGTGGGTTTCCTCCGGGTGCTCCGGTTTCCCCCACAGTCCAAAGACATGCAGGTTAGGTTAACTGGTGACTCTAAATTGACCGTAGGTGTGAATGTGAGTGTGAATGGTTGTCTGTGTCTATGTGTCAGCCCTGTGATGACCTGGCGACTTGTCCAGGGTGTACCCCGCCTTTCGCCCGTAGTCAGCTGGGATAGGCTCCAGCTTGCCTGCGACCCTGTAGAAGGATAAAGCGGCTAGAGATAATGAGATGAGAGATGAGATGAAATCCATATACAACAGGACATTCAGTTCACCAATTTCCAAGAAACGACACTAATCTAAAGCAACAGTGGGAAAGGTTTGTGCAAACGAAGCGGGCAGATTTCGTGTCCCCTACTAATAATAAATCTGATTCATCAAGTGTTCACCACCACCAGAACGACCACATGGGAATTACTGGAGCAAAAAGAAACCCATTTATTTAATGACAGTTCATCGATTCCCTGATTCTCTCTCTTTCTCTCTCACACGATTACGAGCAACATTTACACACTCGCAACATCCGATCTCATCATATCTGATGTACTTTAACAGGAAGAAAAATGCGCGCGCACAATCATTAACTGAAACATGTTACATGCTTTCAGATTGCAAGACTCGATTTCTTCAGGAAAACATGATGAAAGGTAATCGCCATGTTCTGCACACATCTATCTCTCCATCTCGTACGCGCTACAGAGGAAGACTGTTGTGAACTGGTAGTTTCTCGTCTTGGGGGCTCGAAAAGAACCATTTACTCCAGAACATCCTTTATAAATCATCTGCCCCTTCATCCGATATACAAGAATCCCAGTCACTATCAGAATTCTCTCCAAAATGTGTGATTCCATATCGAGACTGCTCTAACCACTGCTACGCACGGGAATGAAATTGATACCCGAATTGATACACCTGTGACGTCACGCACCCCTTCGGGATCTTCCAGTTCAGTCTCGGCGGATTCAGTGAAAATCGGCTGATCTTATTGATTTTCCATCAATTTATGGCCTTTTTGGATCAGCTATGGTTCGGAAACACATGGTCCATCAACATAATGAATGTTTTGTGCAAGGAAAAAAAAAAAAAAAAAAAAAAAAGTGTGGTTTACAGTTACTTGAATCTAAAATATGAAACATTATGGGCTTTTTAACACCAGCTTACCACAATTCCATGCATTTCATAGTTTTGGTGTCTTTACTATTGTTCCACAATGTAGAAAATGGTCAAAATACAGAAGAAAAAAAAAAAAAAAAATGAGTAGGGGTCAGGTTTTACTGGTACTGTACCTACACACCATTGCATGTAATCCAAATTTAATCAAATCAGTGTCAGTTCCAGGTTGCAACATTACAAATTGTGGAAAAGTTCAATGAGGGTGAACCCTTATGTAAGGCACTGTACCGAGCAAACAAGCTTGGTCAAGAGAAGGGTTCAGCTTAGGGCTGTGCAATTAATCGAATTTTGATCACGAGTTCGATTTTTGTGTCAAACGATCTCAAAGTTCATATAATCGAGTTGAAACGATTATTTTGCCATTTGTCGGGGACGCGCACACGCAATACGTTTCCTTCCCGCGGGCCCATATGCAGACTTGCCGACAACACTCACGCGGCGGAAGCAGTGTGTGTTTCTATGGCTCTCCACTCACGCAGCTGAAAGGAGGAGAGATTGTGAATTGTTTGGCGCGAGGCAGGCTCGCAAGAGGACAGAAGCAGGGCAGAATCGGTTGGTCGACAAAAAGGGACGAAAAATGTCTGTAATTTCGAAGAATCCAACGTGGAACAGAAGCGCATCGTGTGTAAGATTTGCAATAAGGTCGTATCTGCGCCTCTTGGCAACACTACAAACCTCTTCAACCACCTGAAACTGAGCCATAAAGTTATTCACGACGAAACAAACAAACAAAAAGATAAAGCCGATGCCGCCACAACCAGCAAGACAATGCAGCCATCCATTTCAGCCACTCTCTACAATGCCACTCCGTCTGCCACGAGTTCGGAGAGGCACAACGCACTCACAGCATCCATCGGATATTATTTAGCCAAAGACATGCAGCCTATCAATGCAGTAGAGGGTGGGGGTTTTAAGAAAATGATAAACGAGTTTGACAAACGTTATGCACTGCCCTCTCGAGATTGTGGACAACTGGATAGAATGTACATGTTTTTCTCGGTCTTCTGTCAAAAGAATATTATTTTGTTTTATACATTGCAAACTTCAGTTTTTCTAGACTATATTTTCAGTTTGAAAGAAAGGTGAACGTAAATGATCAATAACAAAAGAGGTTGGTTTTTAAAGAGAAATGCTGAATAAATGCATCGTTTCAAAAAATCGTTTGAATAGTCGTGATTTCAATATTGACTGAAATAATTGTGATTATTTTTTCCATAATCGAGCAGCCCTAGTTCAGTTTTACATTTGGCACCATATTGGTGGTATTAATGAGCGGGATTCACCAACCGTTGTGACCAGAATGTAATGTAGGCCATGACTCAATGCGTGTTGGCCTGGGGAAACCAGAGACATGATGCAACTTTGTAAGTTTTACACAGTTCTGAAAACTACAGACCTGAACTGAAATCTCTCTTTTGCATGCATCTTAACTACAAGACAAGTTCTAACGTTCTGAAGTCTGCTTACCTCAGAAGTGAAAAGGGAGGAATTCCAACTGCACTACTGAAGCATCACGGACATTTTGGAAGCTAGAATCTGATTACAAATTGATTGGACATGTGCCTGTTTCGCCAAATCTGTACAACATGATCACTGAGGAAAATCACACTTGAGTAGACGGACTTGACTGTTTGTTAGGCCATCCTTAAAAAAAAAAAAAAAATCAGTTTCCTGTCCACCGGGTGAGCAAAAAAATTCAGTCGGGATGGAGGGATTTTTTTTTTTTTAATGGATGGATAAGAAATCGCAATGCTGTGTTTGCTTTTTCTTTCAGTACTTTATTACAAAAGCAGACACATTTAATAAAATATGACGGTTTAATCAACTGAAACTTGTACAAAAACTTTAAGTTAGCATTTTAAATACTGACTGCAACATTTGCAAAACTTTTACAAAGGTACTTAAAATGTCTGACACACAGACTTTTTGTAGTTCTAAATCGAGCGTTAGGCCTAGTTCGGATGAAATTACACTATTAAAATGATCACTGAATGATTTGTTTTTCTGAATCTTTACTATTTTGTTGTCGCTAGAATACCATTTTGCGATTTCACACTTAAGCAAATGTTTGAAAACTCCGGATCTGCTTCCTTCATGGTGGCTGCCATTTTTTTGTGCCGCACGGCGCATGCGCAGAGCTGATTCGGTTCAGAGTGCGCGCGCACTCGGAGGAGGTAGTAGTGTGTCGGAGGGAACAGAAGCAGAGATGACGCTTATTTTGTCTCCGGTAAACCAGTCTTCTCTCGTTCAATTACGTGCTGGCATCAAAAGACACCGTTGGTTGTAAATGAAACCAAACTGAGTGGTTGGAGTGTATTTTCATACACAAATGGAGAAATGTTGGCTGAGTGTGTAATTGTGTCGCCCCACTGCAGACCGTTGTCGTTGTTACTTCATAGCATGCTCAGTTGCGTGAATGTGTCATGGACCGAAAATAAGAGATTTACAAGCCAGGAACGCCTCATGATGCAATACGCAAGAAAAGAAAGAAGATTTACTGCCATTTTACTTTGTATTTGAGTAAAGTGAATAAATAAATGGTCTGTGGAAAATGCATTTAATCCTGGGAACTGCGTGCACAGGAGTTTCTTTTGTGTTTCCTCCCCCCCGGCTGGCTACTTATTTGTCATGGCTGGCTAGTATGAGCCTTAGTGGAAAGCCCTGGGAATGCGGAAATGTCAAGTTCGATTTTAGATTTACGAACCCGAAAAAAAAAAATGTCGAAAAACCGGCGTTAAAAAAAATAAATAAATATTCAACCACACAAACGGCAAACACCCGGCCAGCGGACCAGAAACGGAACATTTTTTAATAATGGCCTTAGGACAGTCTCCTTCTCCAACATAATTAAACAAACAAGTGCTCGGAGGGTGGCACGGTGGTGTAGTGGTTAGCGCTGTCGCCTCACAGCAAGAAGGTCCTGGGTTCGAGCCCCGGGGCCGGCGAGGGCCTTTCTGTGTGGAGTTTGCATGTTCTCCCCATGTCCGCATGGGTTTCCTCCGGGTGCTCCGGTTTCCCCCACAGTCCAAAGACATGCAGGTTAGGTTAACTGGTGACTCTAAATTGACCGTAGGTGTGAATGTGAGTGTGAATGGTTGTCTGTGTCTATGTGTCAGCCCTGTGATGACCTGGCGACTTGTCCAGGGTGTACCCCGCCTTTCGCCCGTAGTCAGCTGGGATAGGCTCCAGCTTGCCTGCGACCCTGTAGAACAGGATAAAGCAGCTACAGATAATGAGAATGAGAAGTGCTCGGAGAGCACAATATCCCCCACTGGCAACTAGATCTATGCTAACGTCATGATGTCACACCATCCATGCATCCCACCAGAGCTCTTGAAAGAAGACCATGCTAGTTCAAGTTATGGATACAGTAAGCAAAAAAACCCCAAGATATCCTCCTGTTTCATGCTTAATCAGAAGGCCATCTGCAGTGTATGGTGGCACGGTGGTGTAGTGGTTAGCACTGTCGCCTCACAGCAAGAAGGTCCGGGTTCGAGCCCCGTGGCCGGCGAGGGCCTTTCTGTGTGGAGTTTGCATGTTCTCCCCGTGTCCGCGTGGGTTTCCTCCGGGTGCTCCGGTTTCCCCCACAGTCCAAAGACATGCAGGTTAGGCTAATCGGTGGCTCCAAATTGACCGTAGGTGTGAATGAGAGTGTGAATGGTTGTCTGTGTCTATGCGTCAGCCCTGCGACGACCTGGTGACTTGTCCAGGGTGTACCCCGCCTTTCGCCCGTAGTCAGCTGGGATGGGCTCCAGCTTGCCTGCGACCCTGTAGGACAGGATAAGCGGTTACAGATAATGGCTGGATGGATCTGCAGCGCATTTGTGCCTTTATGCCACCACAAGAGATGAAACAAACCATCATGATCTTCAAATGTGCGCTTGCATCAGTGCAACATCACAATTTCCCAGTTCAGCTGTTATAAAGCAGACGACTGGTGTTTTGGAAGGAGGGGAAGGATGTGCATACATCTTTGGCATTACAGACTTGACCCAGATTTCTATTCAGGATACTTCAAGTGGTTTGTCACCTCCCTTAGAACATTCCTGGTGAAAATGATGTTCGGTTCAGCTAGTTGGGAATGGTTAGTTACGCATCTAAAAAAAAAAAAAAAAAAAAAAAAAAAAGGTACACTGCCTTTCAAAAGGCTGGTATACCAATTAAAGATGTCAAGAACAGAACCAGCAGCAAAGTTTATTAATAGAAAGTGAATTTTTTTTTCCCCCCCACAAACAAGCATAACCATAATCAACTTGTCCTCAATGCACAGTACAGTTTGGAGACAGGGATCAGCAGGTGGTATTCACACGACTATCTTGGGTAAAGTCAAATCTAAATTAAACCCCAGCAGTGACTGACTTAAAGGTCAGACATCCCAATCTCCCCCGCCAAAAGGTCAGAGGTCATCAGCCAAAAGGTTGCTTAGCATTTTACAAGGATCAGGGGTCAAAGAGAAACTGGAAGATAAAGGTCAGGCAGGTCATAGGATTAAAATAAATATACATTATTTACCAGCTGGGAGGCCCATATCGTGAAATACCGTGACCAAGGTCTTGAAAATACTGACCTCAGCCCAGAGGCCTCAGTCAGTATTTTCAAGACCTCGGTCACGGTATTTCACAATACGGACCGACCTTAAGCTGGTAAATTATACATTTATTTTTTTCTTTCCCAAATTCAAACATAAAATGAGAGTGCCTGAAAGGGAAACCATATTTAGGACAAACCTGCTACAAGCTCATTTCCGGCTTTCTCCTGAAATGTTCTTTCATTTCGCCTTCATCAGGGTAGTAAAACTCGCTTTCGCTGTGAACTGTCGTTATCGCCATCCATGCTGTAAAATTAATGCTATTATACTGAGAAATGCGAAAATAAATGTTGCCAAAAAAAAAAAAATTGCTACCATGTTTGTTGTTGCGAACAAGCGAGTCGCCAAAGGTCTGTAACCAGGGTCTGGATCGTAGGATTCCGGACCGCTCGCAAGCCAATCAGAGCGCACGATTTGATGGAAATCGGACAGCGAACTTTTTTTTTTTTTAAACCCTACAGGGAAGATGAAATCTCAAGCCATATTTGACTTCATAGCTGTTGAGCTTCAGTGATGTAAGAGAGCAGAGTGTGAGGGAAATGAAGACATGTTGAACTTCGGCTAGTTGAAGTCCACAGCTGTGTGTGGGGTACAGAATCAGAATCACTTTTATTGCCAGGTATGTGGACACACATGAGGAATTTGACTCCGGTTTCACTTATGCCGCTTTTCCACTACAAACGCGGCTGAGTCGGGCTGAGCCGTGCCGTGCTGAGTCGAGCTGAGCGGGGCTATTGAAGTTGCATTTCGACTACAACCGCGCTGAACCGTGCTGGCTGGAAGTGGGTGGACACATTGGGTGGAGTTAGCGAAAGTGGGTGGACGTCAGGTGATGTCGTTAAGCAGCGCAAACAGTGACATCAGTGAGCTTTTAAGCGGTAGTCTCACGACCCGAATAGTAAACAATAAACATGGAGTCGTTAGTGTGGCTGGTCTTGGTGCTGTGGCTTGTTGTCACCGACAACAGATACTGGCAAGAGCGTATAGATGAGGCGAGGCGCATAAGGCTTCAGAAATTCTCGTAATTCGTAATTCTTCTCCTTCCGGGTTTGCGGTGTTTACAGATCCCAGCGTGCTCGCGGGGCGTGTGTGGGCATGTGAGGACACTCCTCCTCACCAATCAGTGCACAGGGGAGTGTCTGCTCACGCCCCCAGCCTCACTCGGCTCGGTTTGGCTCGCTTCAGCCCCACTCCAAAACGGTGCGAGTTTTAGGGGCTAAGCAGGGCTGAAGCGAGCCGAGTCGTGCTGTTCTTTGGTAGTCGAAACGCGAGCCGTGTCGGGCTGAAGTGAGCTGAAGTGAGCTGAAAAAGGGTAGTGGAAAAGGGCCACTAGACTACGTTCAGACTGCACCCTGAAACGACCCATATCCGATTTTTTTGCCCATATGCGACCTGTATCCGATTTGTTATTGACAATCTGAACAACACAGATCCGATTTTTTCACATGCGACCCAGGCCGCTTGGATATGTGGTCCTAATTCCGATGCATATCCGTTATTTTCATATGCGACTGCAGTCTGACCGGACAGGTCGCATTCATGCGACCTACACGTCATCAACAAGAGACAAACGTCACTATTCTGCGTTGGCTAATCCCGCCTCTTTGGTGGAAAACAACAACATTTGTACAGTTTTCAGAATTTAAATAGACTTTTATAGAATTGATCAAGCTAATGGTGGATTTGGTAGGGACCTGGATGTTAAATCATCCTGTATTACAAGATAAGATTGTTCTGGAAATTTCCAGTAATTTGACACCGTCGGTCTCATTAGTCTGCTGCCCACATTAATCAGATTATTGTGTGAGTTCCGCCGCCGCCACAAAAACCACATCGCCAGGTCTCGCCTCATCTCCATGCTTTACTTGCAAACTTGAAGAGTGCGCTTTTTTTTGTTTACGTATTACGTAGATGTGCTTATTACGTGTCAATTTGCGCATGCGGGACACTTTTGGGTCGTTTTCCGTTCATATTGGAGATCGCATACAAGTCTCATATAATTGGTAATGTGAACAGCCTAACAAAAAAAATGGATTTCACAACAAATCGGATATGGGTCGTTTCAGGTTGCAGTCTGAACGTAGTGTTAGCTCTCATAGTACAAGACAGATAAAAAGCGTATACACAAAAACAAACAAAAAAAAAATGGTGCAATAGGTGCATAGTGCAAAGTAACCCAAGTAAGTCATCCAAAGTAATCCAAGTGAAATAGATAAAGTATAGTGTGCACAGAATGATGGTACGAGTGTGCACATATTTTACAAGTGATATTACTGATACATGCATTTGGATTTTAGCTGTTCATCACAAAGGTTTTTCCCTTTTGGTGCAATATGTTGCATAGTGCAAAGATGAAATAGTAAATAAGTATAAATATAAGTAACCGTGAACACAGAATGACAGTACGAGTGTGCAGATATTTTACAAGTGATATTATTGATATATGGGATATTCCACCGAATGGGTGCCATTTGCTTGTTGTACCACTCCCAAATTAAACTTAATTTGTTATATCTTTTCAACACTGATTTATAATAACACATTTAACTATCCAAAATGTGTATTGGTCAACCTCAGGCTACGTTATTTTATTTTATTTTTTTTTTTACAAGGTTTGGAAGTCAAAGATGGCTGCATACTCTTTATATATGATTAACAGGACTGAGTTTTTAGCCTAGGATTAGCTAATACATGGAATTAAGCCACATGGCGGCATCGCTAATAGCATGACCACACTTGGCACATTCTAGTGATTTACCAAAAATCTGTATTTTTAAAATAAACAAATATCTAAGAAATAATTTAAGTAACAGGACAGTATGTTGACATTGGCCTTATCAGTCAAAGTTGGAAAAAAAAATCAAATATACAGAAAAGTAAATGAGAGAACTAACTTTTGGTCTTCCCATGGCCTTCAGAAGACACAGCTGATGCAACTTCCTGTTGAGCATGTGATTTATGGAATGTTCCAAATTTGTCAGATGGGGTAATATGTTTGGGTAACAGGACTGAGTGAAAACCCAGGGACATGACTAAAATGTGTATTTTAACTAAGATCTTGTGGATTTCTTATGGAAAAAAAAAATTATAAACAAACCACGGATAGGATATGGAGTCACACAACAGTGCAAAAGAAATACTGTTTCTGAAGGATTTTAATCATAATATTTCATAGTTAAGTATAGTTAGAGTGCGGGGACAGGTAACATGCTATTTTTCACTGTTTTAGGTAGTTTTTATTAATCCTTACAATTATATATCTTAAATTTGAAGTCAGATCAATGTGCAGAACATTCTGCGTAATAAGGAAATGTATTTTAAAGTACCTCTTTATGTGCATTTATACATATAATTTTCTGGGGACGGAAATGGCACCAATTTGGTGGAATGGCTCTCTCTCTCTCAAATAAATTTTTTTTTTAATATATATAGGCAGCACGGTGGTGTAGTGGTTAGCGCTGTCGCCTCACAGCAAGAAGGTCCGGGTTTGAGCCCCGTGGCCAGCGAGGGCCTTTCTGTGCAGAGTTTGCATGTTCTCCCCGTGTCCGCATGGGTTTCCTCCGGGTGCTCCGGTTTCCCCCACAGTCCAAAGACATGCAGGTTAGGTTAACTGGTGACTCTAAATTGACCGTAGGTGTGAATGTGAGTGTGAATGGTTGTCTGTGTCTATGTGTCAGCCCTGTGATGACCTGGTGACTTGTCCAGGGTGTACCCCGCCTTTCGCCCGTAGTCAGCTGGGATAGGCTCCAGCTTGCCTGCGACCCTGTAGAACAGGATAAAGCGGCTACAGATAATGAGATGATGAGATATATAGGCAGCACGGTGGTGTAGTGGTTAGCGCTGTCGCCTCACAGCAAGAAGGTCCGGGTTCGAGCCCCGTGGCCGGCGAGGGCCTTTCTGTGTGGAGTTTGCATGTTCTCCCCGTGTCCGCGTGGGTTTCCTCCGGGTGCTCCGGTTTCCCCCACAGTCCAAAGACATGCAGGTTAGGTTAACTGGTGACTCTAAATTGACCGTAGGTGTGAATGTGAGTGTGAATGGTTGTCTGTGTCTATGTGTCAGCCCTGTGATGACCTGGCGACTTGTCCAGGGTGTACCCCGCCTTTCGCCCGTAGTCAGCTGGGATAGAACAGGATAAAGCGGCTACAGATAATGAGATTATATATATATGGTACAGTAAATAAGTTTTGACTTTACACTGATTTAAAGAAAAAAAAAGAGCTCACTGAAAGAAAGCTGTGATCTATATTATATTACAAGTGTGATCTGATGTCAGAGATCTAATATGGATAGATACTGAAGTACTGCTTAAACTGAACTTTACTGAGAAGGTAAAGTTCTTCACCTAGAAATAAAACTACTTCTCAGTATATTTAGACCAAAAAAAGCCACAAGAGGACCAGGGTTACTGCCTTGTCGTGGTTAGAAACCAGAAAACCCGTTTAATTCATGCATTCGAGTCATTAAAAGAGTAAAAATCCGCCAGCTCTTCTTGGCTTCCTGCCGCTCACTCAACAGGCTACGTGCTGCCCAACACGCACGCGCATGCGCACGCACGCTCCTCCACACACCCACTGCCCCACTCAGCCGTGTCCCGCAGCATCAATACTTCACAACAGCACTACTGCGGCTACTATTATCACTACAGCAAGTCTCGTGTTTACACCAAAATCCGCCATTTTCCCCCTTTAAACACACACAGAGCTGATATTCGTGCACACGACCTTGAGTTAGCTCTTCCTGACTAGCCAGTCAGCCACAGTGTTAGCATTAGCATGTAGCCATCCAGTCTGCCTTTGCATGCACTGTTTATTATACAAATTAGCAACGAGTTTGGACAGACGCTTAAATATATTTTTGTTTAGATGAAAACTAGCACGAATAAAGTGTTTTATTTAAATTAGCAAAGCTGACTGGATGCTACTGCAGTGTTTGGTGGTGTTAGCAAGTGGACTGAGCGTTTCCTGTTTTATACATGTTAACTAGCTTTCTAGCGGTTTATGCACCCGGAAATAACCGAATGAAAGACGGTAGAGAGAGAGAGAGAGGCTCAGGACACATGTGGCCTTGTTACTTGACCCCCTCACCGGTATCAGCGTGGAGCTTGGCGCTGTTCAGGGTGTTGATGAGCTCCCCGAGGCTCTTCTTATCACCGTTCATCTTCCAGTTTCCACCGACGAAAAATTTCCTGCCAGTCATGATTGCAGAAAGCTGAAGCACCAAAACAGCCTGCTGGGTGACTAGTGAAGCTCTAAGGTGACCCCAGAAGGAGAGAGACACAGCAGTGAGCAGGCGGTGCTCTGGGTTTATATAGAGGAACGCACAGCTCCCCCTACACACACACACTGGTGTGTGTTCCAATTCACACCATAACTCTAGTGTGCACTGCCCCTTTACCACTTGCCAAGAACCAAGTCAAATCCATCCATCCATCCATTATCTCTAGCCGCTTTATCCTGTTCCATCCCAGCTGACTACGGGCGAAAGGCGGGGTACACCCTGGACAAGTCGCCAGGTCATCACAGGGCTGACACATAGACACAGACAACCATTCACACTCACATTCACACCTACGGTCAATTTAGAGTCACCAGTTAAAGGCCCGGTCACACAGCGCTTTACGGCTTTATCACGGCCAAAGCCCGTCAAAAAGTGCTCTCCCGTGAAGCAGACGATATTGTTCGTGTTGATGTCGAAGTTAAGACGTGTTACAGTCGATATACAGACGTGACAGGACGCAGGGGAAAATCGGAACGGCGTCGGACGCGGCAAAAAGTTTTGGACTGCTCAAAACTTTAGACCGCGGACAACCACGGCCGGCACACGTGGTAAAGACGTGCAACACAGGTGAAAAACACGTGATAATCAGTGTCCCGGCCGTTATTAAAACTTGGGGAGACGTGGTAAGACGCGAAAGTTTGGCGGTCTATCACGGGCAGAGCACGGTCATCGGACGGGTGTTACGCGTTGGTATCACGGGATATAGCGTGTGTTTAGCGGCTTATCACTGAGAAATGGATTTTTCCGCGTACATAGCACTGTCTAAGCTCGTTAAACGACATCTCAAACAAGTTCTAAATTCGATTGATCACTGTCTAATCACTTCTGCATCACTTCTGATTTGCGGCATGTAAATACCGTAATTTTCTGAGACCTCGGCACTTGCAGTCTAGATGTCAAGGGGTGAACATGAACCCTCAACGCTGTGATATCCTCATCTTAATGCTCCAGCACCAACAGAACCAACTGATACAGGCTCAACATATCCTACCGCTTTTATATGCGCAGCAAGCCGCTCTTCCAACGACGCTGAGCCGCGGTTACCCGTGATTTGGCAGTGCTATGGCAGTGAAACAGCCGCCGACGGCCATACCCCGTACAAAGCACGGCAAAGCCAAAATTGACCAAAAATTACCACTTACGACCACGTCCACCTGATTTTTGTATCTTTTTGTACGTGATATAGACGCGGAGTGCTGTGTGACCGGGCCTTAACCTAACCTGCATGTCTTTGGACTGTGGAGGAAACCGGAGCACCCGGAGGAAACCCACGCGGACACGGGGAGAACATGCAAACTCCACACAGAAAGGCCCTCGCCGGCCACGGGGCTCAAACCCAGAACCTTCTTGCTGTGAGGCGACAGCGCTAACCACTACACCACCGTGCCGCCCTGACTTAGACATGTATGCACATAATTTAGGAGAGGATAACTCAACTGTTATAGAGGATGTGCAGTCACGTGACCCGTCCGTGTTTACTCCGCCATATTGGACGGCTTCAGGATTGTTTACCTTGCGCGAGTGTAATGGATCCAGGGAGTAATCCCCAAGAAAATTCAGAAAATACCCCATCTACATCGCGCGATTACTTGTCTAAGTTTGTTCAGCATCTTGAAGGTGACGTGAGCCAGCGTTACGTGGAAAAGTGTTCCAGGTTGGGGATTGCAGGTCCGTACAACTTGCCGCAATCCTTGTTCAGGGAAATTCGGAGCTGCGGTGCTGGCGATTTGCCCGATCTGGCCTACCACGACATTTACAATTTTCTTGTTAATCGTGAATCGTGTTACACTGCCAAAGCCCTCAAAGCTTACAGGAGCCTGGAAGCTTATAAATATTTTGTTGCGGGATGGGTATCCCAACTATACCTCTGGAAGGTTCCGAAGAAGAATGTCTACTTGATAACCTCACAGGTAACTGGCATTAAGACGTTTATCATAAAGAGACTATGCAGGACGTTTTATCGTAAGAATGTTCGAAATCTAAACTCAGTTCCAGATAATGACAGGGTTGTAAATATGTATGTTTTTGTCTGAAAAAAAAATCACAAATCACCGCTATCTTTATCTGTGCAGAATTATTATTCAATATCAGATATAAATGTATTAGAAGATTACACCTACCTGATATGAAGTGTTCACTACAAATTCGGCTGGTAGAACTGGGGTACCAGTTTTCTCTTCGCGCAGCGGACACCCGTTTTGCGCGTCTCTCCTCGTCTGCGGGGAATCTATAAAATGACAGGCCCTCCTTTTGGCCCTGTCTATTGGTACAACCAAATGCTGAACAAGATATAACCATTCTCGAAAGATCTACTCCCACACACTTGATAATTAGAACGGGTTCGTCTAAGTTCTATGCGTGGCCATGCCGTCCAAGATGGCAGATAAACAAATATCACGTGACCTCATGACGTCACATGCACGCTCTCTATAGGTTAATTTGACCCGAGGAATAACTTGGGATGTGTGCCAAAATTGCCATCCAGGGTGAACAGCCTGAAAAATTACCAATCCAAGATGGCCGCCGGTATTACAGTATTGTGTTACTCTTCATGTTCCTGACCCTGGTTTATGTGACACATAAACAGTAATAATGTTTATGTCACATAAAAAAAGTTGTATTGCTGGCTGTTAAACATTTAGGTTCTCAAGATATTGCTGCCTACTAATGTAACAAGTTTTGTTTTGTATTTTTCACTTTAAGTTAACATCCCATTGATCTCATCTCATCTCATTATCTCTAGCCGCTTTATCCTGTTCTACAGGGTCGCAGGCAAGCTGGAGCCTATCCCAGCTGACTACGGGCGAAAGGCGGGGTACACCCTGGACAAGTCGCCAGGTCATCACAGGGCTGACACATAGACACAGACAACCATTCACACTCACATTCACACCTACGGTCAATTTAGAGTCACCAGTTAACCTAATCTGCATGTCTTTGGACTGTGGGGGAAACCGGAGCACCCGGAGGAAACCCACGCGGACACGGGGAGAACATGCAAACTCCACACAGAAAGGCCCTCGCCAGCCACGGGGCTCGAACCCGGACCTTCTTGCTGTGAGACGACAGTGCTAACCACTACACCACCGTGCCGCCTAATAGTCATCTCATCTCATCTCATTATCTCTAGCCGCTTTATCCTTCTACAGGGTCGCAGGCAAGCTGGAGCCTATCCCAGCTGACTACGGGCGAAAGGCGGGGTACACCCTGGACAAGTCGCCAGGTCATCACAGGGCTGACACATAGACACAGACAACCATTCACACTCACATTCACACCTACGGTCAATTTAGAGTCACCAGTTAACCTAACCTGCATGTCTTTGGACTGTGGGGGAAACCGGAGCACCCGGAGGAAACCCACGCGGACACGGGGAGAACATGCAAACTCCGCACAGAAAGGCCCTCGCCGGCCCCAGGGCTCGAACCCAGGACCTTCTTGCTGTGAGGCGACAGCGCTAACCACTACACCACCGTGCCGCCCGCCGCCTAATAGTATAATTGAAAATACAATTTCTTTATATTAATCAAATGCTTGCTTGCTTATACTCTCCTAAATTATGTGCATAGGTCTCCCAATTCCATGATTTCGTGTTTGAGGTAGGGTTATTCTGGTTTTCTCATGTTTTCTGTGAAACTGTAATTTTGGCCAATTTTTTTGTGCGTTTTTTTTTAACCTTGCCCTTAACCATAGCTTGTTTCCTTTTCCTTCAATCATGAAAAAGATGTCACTAATGGATTCCCCATACCCAAAAACCCATAAAATGAGGTATTGCACATACTTCTGTGGTGAGTGGTTCAAAAATTGATATTTTCAATATGGCTACCGGCAGCCATCTTGGATTGGTAATTTTCGACCTGTTCGCCCCGGAAAGCGATTTTGGCACACATCCCAAGTTGTTCCTTGGGTTCAAATTAGCCTATAACAGTTGAGTTATCCTCTCCTAAATTATGTGCATGCATATCGAACCCAGGTCCTCTACTAGTAAGGGCACCACTGATGACATTTTAACAATCCATCATTGGTGTGTCCAGCCCATCCCTTTCCAAGCTTGATTAATGGAAAATTTAGAGTAGCCAATTAACCTGCCTACATATCTTTAGACTGTGGGGGAAACTAGAGCACCCAGAGGAAACCCATGCAGACTCATCAGCTATGAGGTTCAAACCTCAAACTTTCTTGCTGTGAGGCAACAGCGTTAACCACTGCACCACCCTCCCAAGATACACATGTGGGTAAAATTCTTTTGTAAAGTGTATCATTTAACTCATGGGTTACTCACAGTGAGTTACAGAAACAAAAGGGATAGACCTGATTAGGGCATGAAAGGGGCCGGGTCACCCTTTAAGTAGCGACTCGCCATTTTTTACATCCATCGATATTCCATTGTTTGAAAAACAATCCTCAACTATCCAGCGGCATCCTAAGCCACAGCTCATGAAGTGTAATGTGAAGTTGAAAATATTTGGTCAAAGTAGTTATATTTTAAATTCTTTCAATTGACCCATTCCGTTTTTGTATGGTTATTCCATTGTAATGGCCTCGGCCGTTCCGCGGCTGGCCACAAAGGAAAGAAAATACTGTATCAGGCATATTCTATCCAAAACGTCCTCGTGTAACACCCATATGAAGAGAAAACTCGAAGGGATCGCTATCAGTGAATTCGAGTAGCGGTCACACGATTTCAAAAGTCAAATCAGTTTATTTGTATAGCGCTTTTAACAACAGACATTGTGGCAAAGAAGCTTTACAAAAAATTAAAGACTTTAAACATATGAACTAATTTTATCCCTAATAAATCTATTTATCACTGATGAGCAAGCCTTCTTCTTTTACGTCAGCCATAGTTGACTATTTACTGCAGATTTGTTAGCTAGCTCAGGAGACCTACCCAGGGTGGATGTAGAGCAGTTCCCACCCAACCATTCACACCTATGGGCAATTTAGGTGGGGTTTATATTAGACCGTATCAGCGGATCATCAGATTAACATTTTTAAAATGATTAGCGTGCACACAGCAACACCAATACACGATTCGCGTGCACATAGCAACGCCAATACACGGATACGCTCAGCTCCGCAGGCATCCTGCGCTCCAAATCACTCCGCCCTGAACAGTGAGTGCCCTCTGGAGGGTGCGCACTCCGGCCCTGCGCAGCTCACAGAGCGCGCGAGTGGAGCGCACGAGCAGTGATTCGGGACTGAGCCGCTGTGTGTGTGATCTCAGTGCATGTTGGGCATGCGCGTCACTTACCACTTGCAAGTGGAAGGATGGCAAGCCTAAAGACAATCATAACTACACAATGGGCAGTATTTGCATCAGTATTTGCAGTATTTTCATACTTTTATACTCTTTAATGAAAGGTGATACAAGGCGGAAGTCCGCGCCGTTTTTCAGCAGTTGCGTCACATGACCAACGCCAGCAAATCAGGAAGGTGGATGTCACAGTGACGTTGTCCAATGACGACGCCAGCTAGAGCTCAGCACAGCGTATCCGCGTATTCTCAATGTTTACACAGCACCGGACCAGACACGATCTGGATTGAATACGTGGACGCTGGCGGATTCCCGTTTCCCGGCGTTTCCAGGCGTTTTAATGTAAACGGACAGTGCATCCGCGAAGAAAACGAGACAGATACGGTCTAATGTAAACTTGGCCTTAGAGTAGCCACTTAACCTAACCACACATCTTTGGACAGTGGAGGAAACCCACAGGGAGAACATGCAAACTCTACACAGAAAGGCCCCCATTGGGTGTGAGGTTCAAACCCAGAACCTTCTTGTTGTGAGGCAACAGTGCTAACCACTGCACCACCGTGCTGCCTAATGAGCAAGCCTGAGGCGACGGTGGCAAGGAAAAACTCCCTCAGGTGACATGAGGAAGAAACCTTAAGAGGAACCAGACCTAAAAGGGAACCCATTCTCATTTGGATGAGTTAGCCCAAACAAAACAAGAACAACGAACTGGATTCTGGGAAGAGTGAGTCAGCCACTTAAAGAGTGACTAGATTTACTTAAGTAAACATCGTAAGGTGACAGAGGGTGGTTCCCAAAACTGTAAATGATGTCCCCTTGATTCCTCAAGCTTATCTCTTTAAGTATGTGGCCCAGAAATTGATCAGCTAATTTTAAGCGCATAAAGTTATGCGCTTAAAATTAGCTAATAAAGCAATTCACTTATGCACATAAAGCAATTCACTTATCAGCCATTGCTTTGTAGCCGACAGTTGGTCACTTGTGGACATTACAGGCTCTGATTGCCTCGATATCCTTCATTTATATTTATTGGTCAGTCAACAGTATCCTTCACTCCCAGTGGTAGTTGTCTCAGTTGTGTAGCTTCAAAGTTGAGATTAGTTTAACTCGATACCCGCCCACTTCACATCGCCAATGGTTATTTTACATGTCTTTGCTACAAGCTGAGGGCGGCACGGTGGTGTAGTGGTTAGCGCTGCCGCCTCACGGCAAGAAGGTCCGGGTTCGAGCCCCGTGGCCGGCGAGGGCCTTTCTGTGCAGAGTTTGCATGTTCTCCCCGTGTCCGCGTGGGTTTCCTCCGGGTGCTCCGGTTTCCCCCACAGTCCAAAGACATGCAGGTTAGGTTAACTGGTGACTCTAAATTGACCGTGAGTGTGAATGGTTGTCTGCATGCCCGGATCACCGCACAGGCTTCACATGGCTTCAGCCTAGGGGCCCCCACGCCTTGCAGGGGGGCCCCCAATTGGTCAAAAGAAAAAAAACCTTCATATTCATTGGCTCAAAATGAATATTTAAATAAACGGATGCTGATTGGGTGAGGCAAATCCGCCTTCCATATATAAACGTTAGACGTCACGCACGACTTCACTCCACAGTTGAACAGTGAACATGTTTGACAGAAAATACGAGAGCGGTGCTCAAAAGCGCAAGGCGCAATGGCAAAAAGCCCAACGTGACAAAGCTCTATTGAGCAATATACCAAAACTAACAGGGTTTTTTAAACCTAATGAAACCCAACTGGCAAGTGCAAGTCATCATGACAAAGTTTAATAATGAAAAAAAAAACTTTAAAATGTAGAAAATAGACAGTTCTTTACAGGTAGATGGGATAAGATGGTGGTGGCCGGGGGGGCTACAGCAACTTGTAGCCTAGGGGCCCCTGGCCATGTTAATCCGGCCCTGGTTGTCTGTGTCTATGTGTCAGCCCTGTGATGACCTGGTGACTTGTCCAGGGTGACTTGTCCTTTCGCCCGTAGTCAGCTGGGATAGGCTCCAGCTTGCCTGCGACCCTGTAGAACAGGATAAAGCGGCTAGAGATAATGAGATGAGATGCTACAAGCTGCCGAATTTCATTGACATTCCATGGTCTCTGGTCACCACGTTGCTGCTCATCTCTTCCTGTGTGCATGCCCTTTAAGAGAGCAGATTTTTGGGGTCAGGTATTTTTGGCGCTGTTCACACCTGGCATTACTGCACGTCCTGGGTGATCAGGTCATAAGTGGACAGCGTGGAGGACAGATATGGACAGAGTCCAATGCATTTTGAAGACACATTGTGATCCGATGACTCAAACCACATTCGGAGGTAGTCTGGGACATATATGACCACATCACATTTGTAGTATGAACATGGAAGTGTCTCTCGCTGAAAAATACATAATCATTGCGAGACTGTTTGGAATGGCAGACCTTTCTGTGGCTAGGTTAATGAATAAAGGTGAAGCTATAACAGCAGACACGTAAGCAGCTGCTATTCATAGCTTCTTTCATCATCTCATCTCTCATTCATTTATCATTTTTGTGAGCTGATCACACAATTAAAACATTTGAAACAGACATTACAGGTATACGAGATGTGATTCACAGGACATTTTGGTCTGAAAGTAAATGCACTGGAAGACAAGCATAATAAAACGTGTATGAAACCCTATCTCCTGTGGAAACAATGTGTGAAATCTGATCACACGTGGTCAGGTGTAAGCAGCTATGCATTTCAGCATTTCCATTTGTGTGTTGATCACTCAAGACAGATGTTAGTACCAGGTGTGAACGGGGCCATTGGCAGAGTAGTGGCAGCTCATCCAAAGAATCAGATGCCCTGAGGTATATATCAGCCTTCATAAAGTCCACATTCACATCTCTATATATTTTAAATTCAGTTGAAGTAATACTTATCTCTTTTGATGGACTGCTTTAAAAATGTTGCTCTTTGACAGATATAAGCAGATGTTCTATTATCAGGGGTTCTCAACCTTTTCTGCTTCGAGGCCCACCTATTCATACTTGTAACGAGTCGGGGCCCATTAAATAAGATCCCCAATTATTTTGGCTCATCTATTCTATTAGAATCTAATAATCTATTGTAAAGTGTATTAATGGAACACAACATCACTCCCTGTTACAGATGGGAGCCCAGGAATGAAATAAATGCAATAAAACAAACTGGTTTTAATTGTAGGTATTGTATTTAAAACTGTATGGATGTGCCAGAAGCCAAACCATGCATGCAGGGCATTCTCAGTCAAAAGGGATTAATGATCCAAAAGTGGAGTCTGGTCCATTAACACAAGAACTTATTGCCATGTTTGTGTTCTGCAAACAAGCAAGATATTAAAACCAAGAAGTACACTCAGAAGAAGTGGATATAGAAACCACTCAATAGGATTAGATCCTTACACGCTAACAAAGAAGGATTTCTCCTGTGAGTTGGAAAATTATCCACCCGTTGAGTTCCCCGACATCTCAAACTACCTGGTGCTGCAGACATCGTTCTACACGGACACACAAAGAAAAACCTGGAAGAGCATGGAGGCGTATGACTTTTTATATTTGGCTGAGTTAAAGATCTGGGAATCAGGACACTACAAGACAGATGGCGACAGACAAATTGAAGTGCAGGAAGAGTGTGTATTAGCAGGCGTGATATTTATAAAAATAAAACACAAACGAAAGCAAAGCAGAATCATAAAGCAGAGTACTTAAACAGCATTACAAACATGGCTAGAAACAAACACAACAGTGATAATGATGATACTTCACAAAGCCTCTGTGAAAACAGTGTCCATATTTGTGCGTGCTGATTGCGTTCAAATTACTATTGTAGGTGCATTTGGGTAATTGAGTGATCAGTCTCATTAAATCTGAAGGTTAATAATTAAAATTGAATCAGTCTCATTTGAATCATACCATTGAATCGTTTTCATTGAATCAGTCTCATATTATCATTAAATCACTCATGGAATCAGTCTCATTAATCAGTCTCATTAATTAATGCCATTAATTTTGGTGCTTAATAATAAATTACCAAACAGCTAAATTATGGTATATTCCAAATTATTATGATCACTTACCATATTACATAAATCATATGCACCTTTTAGAATTCTTTGGAGATTGGGGACTTCAAAGATATTGGAACACAAATAAACACACAGTTTCAGTAATAAATGAATTTATTATAACAAAGATAAAAATGGATAATGGCAGTTGAAATATATACAAACAGTGAGATGTGTGTGTGTGTGAGTGAAAGGCCCTATGGCCTGAGCAGAAGGCTAGCGTGGGATGCTAGCTAGGTATGTTCGTGTGTGTCCACGTGGTGTAGGGATCACCACGTGGGATTTGAGGAGAACAAAGGAATTAGCCTTGTGTGGCTAAGCTAAGACAAAGGGAAGCTAGCTAAGGTGGGTTTGTGAGACATGTGGCCACGTGTGGAGGCCTAGATTAGCCTTGTGTTTAGCTAAGACAAAGGAATGCTAGCTAAGGTGTGTTTGTGTGTGGGGAGAGAGAGAGGCCTTGTGTGTGGCCTACAAAAAGGATTAGCTCTGGTAGCTAACTCCACGTGTGTTTGTGGGGGAGGAGTTGACCACGTGGTAAGGCCTATGGCCTAGCAAAAGAAAGAAGCTAGCGTGGGATGCTAACTGAGGTGTATTTGTGAGGCCAGGTGAGGCCTGTGACCACGTGTTTGTGTGTCAGGCCTGGTGACCACGTGCTCGTGTAGGCCTAGATTAACCTCGTGTGGCTAAGCTAAGACAAAGGGATGCTAGCTAAGGTGTGTTTGTGAGTGGGGGAGGACCGCCACGTGTTTCTAAGACAATACACTTAGCTTTGGATGCTAATGGGACAAAAGAGATTAGCCGTAGGCTGATTTCACTAGCTTATAACAGTACTGAATCCACTGAAACCTTGATAAGGTCAAAATGTGTGATAAGGAAATTAAAGTGTTAGTCAGGAATAAAGAGAAGCATGCACAGCCTATCTATTAAAACAACTGAGAGATTAAAACAAAACAATAAATCAATTCAACATGCTGCGTGTTTACAGTGTAACAAACCGTTCCTGAGGTAAATTCACACTACTTCAATAAAAGCTAATTCCTAAGACTAGGTTTTTGATTATGCCCCAAAATGCCAGTCTTACGTGAGATTATGAGAAGATGTCCCGAGACTTTTGGAGTTTTCACTGTTGTGGAGATTTCCGTGAAGCACAGGGGATTTCTGGGAGGAGGTTGAGTTCACAGGAGCCCGTAGAGACTTCTGTAGAAAAACAAAGAATCCTTGGTCCGACGCTTCGTAGCTTGTGGGAAGAAAATCTTTGTAGAACAATGTGCACAGAGCTTCAGTTAAAAAAGGGTCCAGCCACTCTCTTAACTTTGAATTAAACTGCTTTTGGGCGGCAGTTGTGACGTCACTTCTAATACGAATAAAACCGGTTGTAACTCAAGCTGAGTTTAAAAATTGCGCGACTCTGGAGTCTACCTTGGCCAAGGGTAAGAAAGAAATCGCGCTAAATCGTGGATCTTGCAAGAAAGAGGTCTTTTTGGGTTTGCTCGGGTAGAGCGAGCCTCTTTGTGTCCGTAGACCGCTGGTCCCGGGACGGAAAGAGGAGGAGCTAGGAGTTCCCGGGTTTCTTATGCTTTCATGGAGGATGTGACGTTGGTGATCCTGCCCACACGTGACGTAGGTCAACGCGGAAGTTGGCTGATGGGAAATATAGTTTCTTAAAAGGGACTGTACCTACACTATCAAGTGTTTCCCATAATGACCGGGTCCCAAGCACGTGCACAACACGCTCTGTGAGTGCATGCACGGCCACTCAAGTTGCACCAGACTCAAGCGTGCAAAGGTTTGACAGTCAAATGTTCACTTGCTGTGTGACCACAACTTTTAGCTCACGTGTATATCACCAAGCGTCACCACCAAAAATGCCTCATTTTCGTCAATAACCTATCGCAAAGCATCACGAACTGTAGTGTGACTGTAGCTTAATAAAGCCTAGGTCACAACCGGATGTACGATTTTTTGGCCGTGCGATTTTTGGCGTTTCCCAAATCGCTGCGGTTTTTTTGTTCGTGGAGAAAGACGCACGTTGGCCGTAAGTTTGTCTTGCAACCTGAAAAAAACGTAAGCGCCCGTAGAGTTTGTTTGACATGACAAAGAACCTCTGCGGCCGGTCTGCGGCCAGTCTACGGCTCAAAAATCAGCACGTCACATGCGCACCCTCCGTGCGTTTCACGCGCACCCTCTGTGCGTTTCTTGCATTTTTTGCATGTAGACCGGCCGTAGGAGCATGTACAGACGGTTGTGACCGAGGCTTAAGGTGGATGTGACGTCAAATGCAACCCAGCAATTGTACCCTACTGCAAGTAAAAAAATTAGCTTTATCTTGAAAAAAATTTGCGACCCACTAGATGGCACTCTGCAGCCCACTAATGGGCCGCGGCCCAGTGGTTGAGCAACACTGCTGTTGATCTGTTTGTCTTTGGGCGCTTGTGGGGCCGTATGTTCACTGCCCAGTTTGCTCTCCAGAGTTATTATTGCAACTAGTGGCCAAAATGGGAACTACAACAGGTAATAATAGAGGCCATTCTCATTCTCTCTAGCCGCTTTATCCTTCTACAGGGTCGCAGGCAAGCTGGAGCCTATCCCAGCTGACTACAGGCGAAAGGCGGGGTACACCCTGGACAAGTCGCCAGGTCATCACAGGGCTGACACATAGACACAGACAACCATTCACACTCACGGTCAATTTAGAGTCACCAGTTAACCTAACCTGCATGTCTTTGGACTGTGGGGGAAACCGGAGCACCCGGAGGAAACCCACGCGGACACGGGGAGAACATGCAAACTCCACACAGAAAGGCCCTCGCCGGCCCCGGGGCTCGAACCCAGGACCTTCTTGCTGTGAGGCGACAGCGCTAACCACTACACCGCTCTAATAGAGGCCAGTTAATTGTAAATAACTGAAATGAACTCGAGTAAATTTCCACAAGCAAAGGCAATGTGTAAGTGTAGACAGTTTGGCCATGAAGTATTAAGTATTCATTCTATTGTAGTATATATTGCAAAGCCTAGGAAAGGGAAAGAGGGATTATGGAGTGGGGATTTTCTTTATATCAGAAATGTGTGTACACTACAGTGACCTTGTTTCCCACACAAAGGCTGAGGAAAAAGATTAAAAATCTATCTCCCTTTTCAAATTCCAAAATTTGATCAAATTCCAGGAGATGTACTAGTGCATCGCAAACAATTAGAATATCATGAAAAAGTTCAATTTTTTCCATCAGTTTTTTAAGAAAGTGAAAATTTTATATATTTAGACTCATTACACATAAAACATCTCAAAATACGAGAGTATTTCATTTTGAGTTTGAGTAAAACAGTGTAACTACAGTGTATCTCTCAGTCTAGTTCAGTACATGCAACCACAATCATGGGGAAGACTGCTGACTTGACTGTTGTCCAGAAGATGATCACTGATGCCCTCCACAAGTAGGGTAAGCCACAAAAGGTCATTGCTGAAAAGGCTGGCTGGAAAAGGTGCACAAGCAACAGGGATGGCTGCAGTCTTGAGAGGATTGTCAAGAAAAGTTGATTCAAGAACTTGGGAGAGCTTCACAAGGAGTGGACTGAGGCTGGTGTCAGTGTATCAAGACCCATCACGAACAGACATCTTCAGGAAAGGGGCTACAACTGTTGCATTCCTTATCAAGCCACTCCTGAACCAAAGACAACATCAGAAACATCTTACCTGGGCTAAGGAGAGAAAGAACTAGACTGTTGCTCAGTGGTCCAAAGTCCTCTTTTCAGATGAAAGTAAATTTTGCATTTCATTTGGAAATCAAGGTCCTAGAGTCTGGAGGAAGAGTGGAGAGGCACAGAATCCAAGGTGTTTGAAGTCCAGTGTGAAGTTTCCGCAGTCTGTGATGATTTGGTGATGTTTGTGATGTCATCTGCTGGTCAACTGTGTTTTATCAAGTCCAAAGTCAACGCGGCAGTCTACTATGAGATTTTAGAGCACTTCATGCTTCCATCTGCTGACAAGCTTTATGGAGATGCTGATTTCCTTTTCCAGCAGGACTTAGCATCTGTTGCCAAACAGTGCCAAAACTATTAACAAATGGTTTGCTGACCATGATATGACTATGCTTGATTGACCAGCCAACTCACCTCACCTGAACCCCATAGAGAATCTCTGGGGTTTTGTCAAGAGGAAGATGAGAAACATCTGACCCAAAAATACAGACGACCTGAAGGCTGCTATCGAAGGAACCTGGGCTTCAATAACACCTCAGCAGTGCCACAGGCTGATCGCCTCCATGCCACGCCGTACTGATACAGTAATTTGTGGTAAAGGAGCCCCAACCAAGTATTGAGTGTATAAATGAACAGACTTTTCAGAAGTTAGACATTTCTGTATTATAAATCCTTTTTTCATTGATCTTAGGAAATGTTCTAATCATTTGAGATACTGGATTTCTGATTTTCATGAGCTGTAAGCCATAATCATCAAAATTAAAACAAAAAAGGCTTGAAATAGTTCACTTTACTTGTAATGAATATAAAATATATGCAACGTCATCTTTTTGACGTTACTGATATGTCTTATTTGTTTGATTGTTTTGACTGTGCATGGAATAAAAGCACCACCTCTGTCAAAATACATATACAAATGACAATAAATAATATGATAATAAAAACAAAAAAAATACAAAATTAATCATCTTAAACAATACGTACAAACAAATTTCTTGCTTGAAGCCAATTAATATACTGTACCTTGCTTTAAAAACAGAAGTCAGGAGAGGAGTAGAATTAAAACCTTCATATTATTATTATTATTATTATTATTGTTGTTGTTGTTGTAGTAATTAAAATTTAAATAGACTTTATGAGACAGCTTAAAGCTCCTCTTATACTGGATCCTCTTGCATTGTAGGGGAATCCATGGCCTAATGGTTAGAGAAGCATCTTAGGGACCAAAAGGCTGCTGGTTCGAGTCCCTGGACCAACAGGAATGGCTGATGTGCCCTTGAGCAAGGCCCCTAACCCCAGGCTGCTCTGGATATGTTGTATGTTGCTCTGGATAAAAGTATCTGCATAAGGTAGCCTTTTATTATCCCACAAGGGGAAATTTACATTGTTACAGCAGCAAAAAAGCAGCAAAATATAGAAAGAAAAAAAAAGATAAGGCAGTGAAGGAGTAGTGCAAAAAGTACTAAGTATACAAAAAAGGGTATTTATAAAAAGAAATAAACTACAAATTTAAAGATAAAAATTAACAAATTTGCATAAATTAACAGGTTTGCAGATATACAGTTTACATAAGTGTATTACACAGGAGGTATTGCACGTTTAAGTATTGCCTGTAATGTAATCTTACACTGACAACATTTTTAAAAATAATATTTTGTGTGGCACAATCATGGTTTCGAGCTAGACATACAAAACAATAATAATAAAATATCATATTCTTGCTATACATCACTGGACTAAATACAGCTTTAAGGGCCCCTGATGGCGGCACGGTGGTGTAGTGGTTAGCGCTGTCGCCTCACAGCAAGAAGGTCCTGGGTTCGAGCCCCGTGGCCGGCGAGGGCCTTTCTGTGTGGAGTTTGCATGTTCTCCCCGTGTCCGCGTGGGTTTCCTCCGGGTGCTCCGGTTTCCCCCACAGTCCAAAGACATGCAGGTTAGGTTAACTGGTGACTCTAAATTGACCGTAGGTGTGAATGTGAGTGTGAATGGTTGTCTGTGTCTATGTGTCAGCCCTGTGATGACCTGGCGACTTGTCCAGGGTGTACCCCGCCTTTCACCCGTAGTCAGCTGGGATAGGCTCCAGCTTGCCTGCGACCCTGTAGAACAGGATAAAGCGGCTACAGATAATGAGATGAGATGAGATGAGATAATGGATGGATGGATCCCTGATGTACAGTAACCTGTGATGTCGGATGAATTGTGGGATTTCTACCACTAGAGGGCAGCACGAGGTTATTTACTAAACTGGGACAAGCAGAAACACTAAAAAAAAAAAACCTGGAATTTTGTTGTAATCCAATCTACATTTTAAAATATGCAAATGTGTGCAAATACTACTACTAAAAAAATTATTGGCATATGCAAATTAAATAACATTTTTGTTTACTGAAAACGGTCAGGTTTATTTTATAGGTGAATTAAAGATAAGCTTATTCTCGTGCTTTCTGGCCTTTAATTAATGTTATTAAATTAAAATTAAGGTAATATTGCGTTTATGAATGCGTAATTTATGACATAATAAATAGCTTTTTAACACGTTTAGCTGTTTTTCGAGTGAGGCCGTAAGAAGAATTTGACCGACGTAAGTCCCGCCCATTAGCTTTGACTTCCTGGTCTAGTCGTTGCTATAGTAACGGCTCCGATTATACAGAGTGACGTCTATGCGCTTACCCATAAGGCCTTGCGTGCATTACTTTCGCAAGAATCTTTTACAAGTTTGTTGATGTAGAATTACTTTATGTAATTCCAATACTTGAAACTATCTATAATTAAATATTAAATTCATAATGTGTCAATGTTTAAACATTATTATTTACTGTTCTACGTGCAGTCAATCTACCGTCACTGAGTAATCTATCCGGTTTACTAAGGAATGACACACAGGAGAGCAAAAAGTTGGAAAATTTGCTCTTTTAGTATTTGTCTAGAAGGTTTCTTGTAAAAAAGAAGCCCATATAGTGGTTAATATCAGAAAAATTAGTGTGTTACTATAATAGCATGTTTGTGTGTGTATGAAAGAAGCATAAATAGTAAGTAAAATCAGGATACAATAGTTTACAAATCTCAAAAACTGATATTGTATTCACAATGGAACATAGACAACATATCAAATGTCAAAAGTGAAACATTTTGAAATTTCATGACAGCAACACATCTCAAAAAAGTTGGGACGGGGCAATAAGAGGCTGGAAAAGTTAAAGGTACAAAAAAGGAACAGCTGGAGGACCAAATTGCAACTCATTAGGTCAGTTGGCAATAGGTCATTAACATGACTGGGTATAAAAAGAGCATCTTGGAGTGGCAGCGGCTCTCAGAAGTAAAGATGGGAAGAGGATCACCAATCCCCCTAATTCTGCACTGACAAATAGTGGAGCAATATCAGAAAGGAGTTCGACAGTGTAAAATTGCAAAGAGTTTGAACATATCATCATCTACAGTGCATAATATCATCAAAAGATTCAGAGAATCTGGAAGAATCTCTGTGCGTAAGGGTCAAGGCCGGAAAACCATACTGGGTGCCCGTGATCTTCGGGCCCTTAGACGGCACTGCATCACATACAGGCATGCTTCTGTATTGGAAATCACAAAATGGGCTCAGGAATATTTCCAGAGAACATTATCTGTGAACACAATTCACCGTGCCATCCGCCGTTGCCAGCTAAAACTCTATAGTTCAAAGAAGAAGCCGTATCTAAACATGATCCAGAAGCGCAGACGTCTTCTCTGGGCCAAGGCTCATTTAAAATGGACTGTGGCAAAGTGGAAAACTGTTCTGTGGTCAGACGAATCAAAATGTGAAGTTCTTTATGGAAATCAGGGACGCCGTGTCATTCGGACTAAAGAGGAGAAGGACGACCCAAGTTGTTATCAGCGCTCAGTTCAGAAGCCTGCATCTCTGATGGTATGGGGTTGCATTAGTGCGTGTGGCATGGGCAGCTTACACATCTGGAAAGACACCATCAATGCTGAAAGGTATATCCAGGTTCTAGAGCAACATATGCTCCCATCCAGACGACGGCTCTTTCAGGGAAGACCTTGCATTTTCCAACATGGCAATGCCAAACCACATACTGCATCAATTACAGTATCATGGCTGCGTAGAAGAAGGGTCCGGGTACTGAACTGGCCAGCCTGCAGTCCAGATCTTTCACCCATAGAAAACATTTGGCGCATCATAAAACGGAAGATACGACAAAAAAGACCTAAGACAGTTGAGCAACTAGAATCCTACATTAGACAAGAATTTACGTTAGGTAAAAACTTTAAACCAGTAAAATCTCTTCTTCAAAGTTTCACCAAATGGCTTTATTTATGCAATATAAAAGTCATAATACTGTATAACTTTGGTTGAGCTGCAAAATGTAGTTTTTTTCCTGCCATGGAAGTGCACTTGTATACTGAGGAGGAAGCCATTTGCATTACAGCCATGAATGAGGATTCAAAATGGCAGCTCGGCTCGGTTTTCCCTTTCGGGCGCTCTCGTTTTCTGTTAGAATTTGGTAAAGAAAAAAATAAATATATTATTTACCAGCTTAAGGTCGGTCCGTATGGTGAAATACCGTGACCTTGGCCTTGAATACTGACCGAGTACTTTCAAGACCTCGGTCACGGTATTTCACGATACGAATCTCCCAGCTGGTAAATAACATGCATGTCTTGATGTGTCATTTGCGACTGAATCGGCTCTTTGCGGTGAACACTGAGAGTCGACTCCTGTGTGAAAGTCTTTTTAATTCTTTTGCTACACATCTGCGCGAAACTTTCATGAAAGTAGCTGGAATGTTGAAACTATCTTAAGAATTATTTCACTAAATACAACCAAATTTTCAGCAAACGCAACAGGCACAATAATATTACCGAATGAGTAATTGTGAAAGCGCACACAACTCGTTGCTGCTTAAAAAAAAGTCGATAAAACAATGTGAAATCATGGCATTTTCTTAATTAAAAGGAAGAATGTGATTAGTAGGCAGGTATGAACAAACATTGGTCATTCCGGTGGGAACCACAACCAAGCATTTTCAAAGTTACGGCTCCAGCACAATCAGGTGCACCAGTTACTGTTAGTATCGAGTATCTGTATCCTACATCATATGAGTTTGCTTGTCTATCATGAAGAGTAATGGAAAGTATGTAACTATGTTGGATCTAAAATCATGGAGAAAGAGTGTGCTAGTCCCAATATACAAGAATAAGGGAGATGTACAGAGCTGCAGTAATTACAGAGGGATAAAATTGACGAGCCACACCATGAAGTTATGGGAAAGGGTATTGGAGATGAGATTGAGAAGAGAGGTAGCAATCTATGAACAGCAGTACGGGTTTATGCCAAGGAAGAGCATGGCGGATGCAATTTTTGGTTTAAGAATGTTAATGGAGAAGTACAGGGAAGGCCAGAGAATGCTACATTGTGTGTTTGTAGACCTGGAGAAGGCATACGATAGAGTGCTGAGAGATGAGTTATGGTATTGTATGAGAAAGTGTGGAGTGAATGAGAAGTATATCAGAGTGGTGCAAGACATGTATGAGACCAGTGAAACAGCAGTGAGGTGTGCAGTTGAATGGTTCAAGCTGAAGGTAGGACTTCATCAAGGATCTGCTTTGAGTCCTTTCTTGTTTTCCATAGTGATGGATAGCTTGATGGACGAAGTGAGGCAAGAGTCACCATGGAACATGATGTTTGCGGATGATATTGTGATATGTGGTGAAAGTAGAAAGGAGGTTGAGTTGGGTTTGGAGAGATGGAGGTATGCATTGGAACGAAGAGGAATGAAGGTGAGCAGGAGCAAAACAGAATACATGTGCAACAATGAGGTTGTAGTGAACAGAGCATTTTTTAAGGATTTTCCACTAGGAGACCAACTGGTCTGGGCAATACAATCACAGGCCCCAGAGTCCATGCGGCTGCACCGCTGCGGCATATTCTGTGATGCAAATTGCCGCATTACGAATCCTCGTTTCAGCCAGCATAATATCAACATAGTTAATGCAGTGCCAAGTTTTCCTTGTTAAATGTATACTTACATGGTACTTGGTTAATTAATTGCAACTGATTGAACCAAATGATAAGACATAACTTGGTTTAAAATTTGGTCTCCAAGTGGTGCTGGTTTGGCATTGACTAGGAGACCAAATCTGGCCACTGGGAGACCATTTGGTCTCCCAGTAACTATGTTGAAGATGCAAGGAGTAGACGTAAAGAAAGTTGGTGAATTTAAGTACCTGGGGTCAACTGTGCAGGAAAACAGGGACTGTGATAGTGAGGTGAGAAAGAGAGTGCAGGCAGGGTGGAGCAGTTGGAGAAGGATTTCGGGAGTCATTTGGGATAGGAAAGTCCCAGCAAAAGTGAAAGGTAAGATGTATAAGAGAGTAGTGAGACCAGCTGTAATGTATGGATTGGAGACCGTACCCTTAACGAAGAGACAGGAGGCAAAGTTGGAGGTGGCGGAGTTGAGGATGTTAAGGTTGGACAGGATAAGGAACGAGCACATCAGAGGGACAGCACATGTGGAGAGCTTGGGAATTAAGCTAAGAGAGATGAGACTGAGATGGTATGGGCACATCCTGAGAAGAGATGCAGAGCATGTTGGAAGGAGAAATGTTGAGGATGGAGCTGCCAGGCAAATGAAAACGAGGAAGGCCAAAGAGGAGATACATGGATGTGGTGAGAGGAGATGAAAGTGGCAGGTGTGGTAGAGAAGGATGCAGAAGACAGGGAGCAATGGAGACAAAAGATCCGCTGTGGCGACCCCTAATCGGGAGCAGCCAAAAGAAGATGATGATGTTGAATCTAAAATCCCTGAAAAAATTGTGGAAATCGATCAATCGAGTCCAAAGTTGTGACTAATTATGTGATCCAAATGTATCATAAATTTGATATAATGATGTTGCACTTGCTATTTATTGATATTTTAAATGTAAAAAAAAAGTTTAAGTGAATTGCAAACATTAGTAAAATTCATGTTGTTTTTTTCTTTTATCACTTATTACCTCCGCCAAGGAGGTTATGTTTTTGGTAGCGTTGGTTTGTTTGTTGGTTTGTCTGTTAGCAACATTACGGAAAAAGTTATGAACGGATTGCTCTGAAATTTTTTCCAGAGGTGTGACTGGGCACAAGTAACAATCCATTAAATTTTGGTGGTGATCCGGATCACTGTCTGGATCCCGGAATTTTTTAAAGGATTCTTGGCGGAGGTCTGCGCTCTCCGAGTGTTTTTCTAGTTTTTTTTTCATGTTCATTGAGTAAATGTGTCACACAGTCTCATCTCATTATCTCTAGCCGCTTTATCCTGTTCTACAGGGTCGCAGGCAAGCTGGAGCCTATCCCAGCTGACTACGGGCGAAAGGCGGGGTACACCCTGGACAAGTCGCCAGGTCATGTCACACAGTATTATATTAAAAAAAAAACTTAAAAATGAAATCATGTGTCAAGCGTCATTTTGCATGATTATATATTTTCTGACAAAAACTACTCTTTCTAAAAGACTAAAATGTAAGATACAGTTAGGTCCATATAAATTTGGACACTGACACACATTTTGTTTTTTTACCTGTTTACTGAAACATATTCAGGTTATAGTTATATAATGGACATGGACATAAAGTCCAGACTTTCAGCTTTCATTTGAGGGTATCCACATTAAAATTGGATGAACGGTTTAGGAGTTTCAGCTCCTTAACATGTGCCACCCTGTTTTTAAAGGGACCAAAAGTAATTGGACAATTGACTCAAAGGCTATTTCATGGGCAGGTGTGGGCAATTCCTTCGTTATGTCATTCTCAATTAAGCAGATAAAAGGCCTGGAGTTGATTTGAGGTGTGGTGCTTGCATTTGGAAGATTTTGCTGTGAAGAAAACATGCGGTCAAAGGAGCTCTCCATGCAGGTGAAACAAGCCATCCTTCAGCTGCGAAAACAGAAAAAACCCATCCAAGAAATTGCTACAATATTAAGAGTGGCAAAATCTACAGTTTGGTACATCCTGAGAAAGAAAGAAAGCACTAGTGAACTCCTCAATGCAAAAAGACCTGGACGCCCACAGAAGACAACAGGATGATCGCAGAATAATTTCCATGGTGAAGAGAAACCCCTTCACAACAGCCAACCAAGTGAACAACACTCTCCAGGAGGTAGGCGTATCAATATCCAAATCTACCATAAAGAGAAGACTGCATGAAAGTAAATACAGAGGGTTCACTGCACGGTGCAAGCCACTCATAAGCCTCAAGAATAAAAAGGCTAGATTGGACTTTGCTAAAAACATCTAAAAAAGCCAGCACAGTTCTGGAAGAACATTCTTTGGACAGATGAAACCAAGATCAACCTCTACCAGAATGATGGAAAGAAAAAAGTATGGTGAAGGCATGGTACAGCTCATGATCCAAAGCATACCACATCATCTGTAAAACACGACGGAGGCAGTGTGATGGCTTGGGCATGCATGGCTGCCAGTGGCACTGGGTCACTAGTGTTTATTGATGATGTGACACAGGACAGAAGCAGCCGGATGAATTCTGAGGTATTCAGAGACATACTGTGTGCTCAAATCCAGCCAAATCCAGCCAAACTGATTGGTCGGCGTTTCATAATACAGATGGATAATGATCCAAAACATAAAGCCAAAGCAACCCAGGAGTTTATTAAAGCAAAGAAGTGGAATATTCTTGAATGGCCAAGTCAGTCACATGATCTCAACCCAACTGAGCATGCATTTCACTTGTTAAAGACTAATCTTCAGACAGAAAGGCCCACAAACAAACAGCAACTGAAAACGGCTGCAGTAAAGGCCTGGCAGAGCATTAAAAAGGAGGAAACACAGCGTCTGGTGATGTCCATGAGTTCAAGACTTCAGGCAGTCATTGCCAACAAAGGGTTTTCAACCAAGTATTAGAAATGAACATTTTATTTACAATTCTTTAATTTGTCCAATTACTTTTCAGCCCCTGAAATGAAGGGATTGTGTTTAAAAAATGCTTTAGTTCCTCACATTTTTATGCAATCATTTTGTTCAACCCACTGAATTAAAGCTGAAAGTCTGAACTTCAACTGCATCTGAATTGTTTTGTTCACAATTCATTGTGGTAATGTACAGAACCAAAATTAGAAAAATGTTGCCTCTGTCCAAATATTTATGAACCTAACTGAAGATCATCAAAATGTAATTTATAAGTAAGCGTATGATGTCTCTGTTGTGTGTGAATCAGTAGTTATCCGATTGTTTAGGCCTGGTACTAAATCATAGAATGGATGCCATGTTTGATAATTATTGGTATGTTGCTATTTGTTGTTGGATACTTTTATCAAACATAAGCATTCAACATGGGCGGCACGGTGGTGTAGTGGTTAGCGCTGTCGCCTCACAGCAAGAAGGTCCGGGTTCGAGCCCCGTGGCCAGCGAGGGCCTTTCTGTGTGGAGTTTGCATGTTCTCCCCGTGTCCGCGTGGGTTTCCTCCGGGTGCTCCGGTTTCCCCCACAGTCCAAAGACATGCAGGTTAGGTTAACTGGTGACTCTAAATTGACCGTAGGTGTGAATGTGAGTGTGAATGGTTGTCTGTGTCTATGTGTCAGCCCTGTGATGACCTGGCGACTTGTCCAGGGTGTACCCTGCCTTTCGCCCGTAGTCAGCTGGGATAGGCTCCAGCTTGCCTGCGACCCTGTAGAACAGGATAAAGCGGCTAGAGATAATGAGATGAGATGAAGCATTCAACATAAATTGGATTAATTCATACAGTGATAAAACTTGAATACTTGTTTGTAGTGTCCGTACGCCCCAAGCATTCTTGTTCCTATTATTCAGTGATTTACCCATATTTCTCCCATAAAATTCACCAATTTTGTTACAAATAAAGTAAAACAATTTTATATATGAGCAAATGATTATCCAGTGAAAGGACAGTACTGGTATGAGTGTCAATTTAATGAAAATTATTTAACATGAGAGGAAACAAAGAAGAACTTTTAGCATTTTGAGTCATATGATTAGCACTGTAGTGCTGCCTGTTTTTAGTCTAGTTGTCAAATCTCACATCAATTTATATAAATAAGTTTTTTTTTGGTTATAAAATTAGTCAAAATAACATAATTCTTTTTTGTAGTGTCCGTAGGCCCAAAGCATTCTTGTTCCTATTTTGCAGTGATTTACCCATATTTCTCCCATTAAATTTACAAATTTTGTTAAAAATAAGCAAACAAATTTTATATATGTGCAAATACAACAAAGGAACAGTACTGGTATGAGTGTCAAATTAATGAAAATTATTTAACATGAGAGCAAACAAAGAATAAATTTTAACATTTTGAGTCATATGATTAGCACTGTAGTGCTGCCTGGTTTTAGTCAACAATGCTAGTTGTCAAATCTCACATCAGTCAATATAAATCATTTTTCTTTTGTTATAAAATCAGTAAAAATAACACAGGCTACTTGTAGTGTCCGTAGGTCCAAAGCTTCACTGATCTTGTTCCCATTATTTAACATCAGTAGTAAACATACATTCTGTATTTACAATGGCAGTTGCCTTATCTCACATCCACCTACATAAAGATATGTAAATAAGTTATTTTTTTAATCACTAAATAATTCCTGTATGAATTATGTATTTTGTGCACATATGGGTATTATGTACAGAACTACAGCACTTCCTACAAGTCATGCCTTTACCTTTCAGCTTGATCCAGAAAGGTGTAATTTAAAAAATGAATTTTAATTTAAATACTGAGTAATTTACTGAATACTAAATCATAGGCTGGGATCAGGCAAAAACACATTTTAAAATAATATTAATAAGGGAAGTAGGGAAATCAGCAAGCAAAACAATATATTCATCATAATACGGGTAGATTACAAAATAATTCTACGTTTATGTAATGAATAGGAATTTTTCACTTTTATTCAGGACTTCAGAAGAGCGCACACCCAGCATGCTCCACTAACTATCGACGGTGCTGCAGTGGAGAGGGTGAGCAGCACCAAGTTTCTGGGTGTGCACATCTCTGAAGACCAGTCCTGGAGCAACAACACCGCATCACTGGCCAAAAAAGCCCAACAGCATCTGTACTTCCTCTGCAAACTGAGGAGAGCAAGAGTCCCGGCCCCCATCATGCACACATTCTACAGAGGCACCATCGAGAACATCCTGACCAGCTGCATCACCGTGTGGTACGGCGCCTGTACCGTGTCCTGCTGCAAGACTCTGCAGTGCATCGTGAGAGCAACTGAGAGGATAATTGGTGTCTCTCTCCCTTCTCTTATGGATATCTATAACTCCCACCTCACCCGAAAAGCCATCAGGATTGCAGGTGACCCCACCCACCCATCTCACAGCCTCTTCAGCCTGCTGCTGTCGGGGAGGAGACTGCGGAGTCTCCGGGCCAGAACCAGCAGGCTCAAGGACAGTTTCTTACACCAGGCGGTCAGGAGGCTCAACTCCCTCCCTGTTCTGCCCCTCCTACCCCCTCTGCCCCCTGCCACAGATTCTGCCCGTACACCCCCCTGCCCCCCCTTCAGCATCTGACATCATGTCACCCTCACAGTTTCCCCCCCAACACACACACACACACACACACACACACACACACACACATACCCTCAACATTCATTCGCACACTGAACTCAGGGACTGCATATTTCACTTTACCTCGCTCATTTGCACTATTCTGCACTACCTCACCTTAACAGCTATTAGTTTATTGTTTATATTGCTTATTTCATGTTTATCTGCTATACCTCAAGTGCCCTTGACTGTTTATTTTATGTCCTTTTGCTTCAATTTATGTGTGTGTGTGTGTATATATATATATATATATATATATATATATATATATATATATATATATATATATATATACACATATATAGTGAGGCAAAAAAGTATTTAGTCAGCCACCAATTGTGCAAGTTCTCCCACATAAAAAGATGAGAGAGGCCTGTAATTTTCATCATAGGTACACTTCAACTATGAGAGACAGAATGGGGGGAAAGAATCCAGGAAATCACATTGTAGGATTTTTAATGAATTAATTGGTAAATTCCTCAGTAAAATAAGTATTTGGTCACCTACAAACAAGCAAGATTTCTGGCTCTCACAGACCTGTAACTTCTTCTTTAAGAGGCTCCTCTGTCCTCCACTCGTTACCTGGATTAATGGCACCTGTTTGAACTCGTTATCAGTATAAAAGACACCTGTCCACAACCTCAAACAGTCACACTCCAAACTCCACTATGGCCAAGACCAAAGAGCTGTCAAAGGACACCAGAAACAAAATTGTAGACCTGCACCAGGCTGGGAAGACTGAATCTGCAATAAGTAAGCAGCTTGGTGTGAAGAAATCAACTGTGGGAGCAATTATTAGAAAATGGAAGACATACAAGACCACTGATAATCTCCCTCGATCTGGGGCTCCACGCAAGATCTCACCCCGTGGGGACAAAATGATCACAAGAACGGTGAGCAAAAATCCCAGAACCACACGGGGGGACCTAGTGAATGACCTGCAGAGAGCTGGGACCAAAGTAACAAAGGCTACCATCAGTAACACACTACGCCACCAGGGACTCAAATCCTGCAGTGCCAGACGTGTCCCCCTGCTTAAGCCAGTACATGTCCAGGCCTGTCTGAAGTTTGCTAGAGAGCATTTGGATGATCCAGAAGAGGATTGGGAGAATGTCATATGGTCAGATGAAACCAAAATAGAACTTTTTGGTAAAAACTCAACTTGTCGTGTTTGGAGGAGAAAGAATGCTGAGTTGCATCCAAAGAACACCATACCTACTGTGAAGCATGGGGGTGGAAACATCATGCTTTGGGGCTGTTTTTCTGCAAAGGGACCAGGACGACTGATCCGTGTAAAGGAAAGAATGAATGGGGCCATGTATCGTGAGATTTTGAGTGAAAACCTCCTTCCATCAGCAAGGGCATTGAAGATGAAACGTGGCTGGGTCTTTCAGCATGACAATGATCCCAAACACACCGCCCGGGCAATGAAGGAGTGGCTTCGTAAGAAGCATTTCAAGGTCCTGGAGTGGCCTAGCCAGTCTCCAGCTTTCAACCCCATAGAAAATCTTTGGAGGGAGTTGAAAGTCCGTGTTGCCCAGCGACAGCCCCAAAACATCACTGCTCTAGAGGAGATCTGCATGGAGGAATGGGCCAAAATACCAGCAACAGTGTGTGAAAACCTTGTGAAGACTTACAGAAAACGTTTGACCGCTGTCATTGCCAACAAAGGGTATATAACAAAGTATTGAGATGAACTTTTGTTATTGACCAAATACTTATTTTCCACCATAATTTGCAAATAAATTCTTTAAAAATCAGACAATGTGATTTTCTGGATTTTTTTTTCTCATTCTATCTCTCATAGTTGAAGTGTACCTATGATGAAAATTACAGGCCTCTCTCGTCTTTTTAAGTGGGAGAACTTGCACAATTGGTGGCTGACTAAATACTTTTTTGCCCCACTGTGTATATCTAGAGTGTTTATACTGTTTGTTTATTTCAGTTATTCTATTTTTATTTATTGCATTGCCTGTTTGCACCGTGGGTCAGAGAGGACTGAAATTTCATCTGTGTTGTATGTCGAGCATGTATAGCATATTTGACAATAAAGTTGACTTGACTTATTAGCTTTGGTCAGCAAAGGGTCATGTGCTGGTAAATAAAGGGTTAAAAATGTAACATTTATGTTACATAGTTACATAGTCATCTGTCTGTCTGGCTAGACTCAGGCTACATCCACACGACAACGGCAACGAGATTTTTTTTTTTAGCGGGTAAAAAAAATATCGCGTCCACATGGGCAACGGATCAGTAAAATATCAGGTACATATGGCAACTCAACACTTGCTGAAAACGATGCAATACACATGCCACACCTCTACGTGCACTGTAAGACGGTCCCATCGGAGACACCAGAACAATAGAAGAAGTAGGACCCATGCGCATAAACCCCTTCTTCTACCCGGCGTGATGACTTGTTCTAATCATGTGGTTGTGACGTCATCGTAAACAAATCCGTTCTACTCATCCAGACGACTTCGCAACGGCGCCGTTGCCAGATTTTTCCACTCTGGAAACCGTTCTCAAAAAATATCGTTTTGGGGCACCCAAAACGCCGGTGCCGTGTAGACGCCAGGCCGAAACGGAAAATTTTTTTATCGGGTTCACCTGAATCCGTTGCCGTGTGGACAGGGCCTCAGGAGAGGACAAAATCAGTTTTACTCATTGTAAGAGACCCTATGTGTGGGTGGAGCACAGAGGACGGCAGGACAGAGATCAGGTTTTATCAATTGGCTTTATTGCCACACTTTTCAGTCTAACAATAATGTTCACAGACACACACAACCGGCGTCTGGTTCAGGGTTGAGCTCCTTCTGCTCTCGCTCTCCCTCCTGATATAGGGCGCAGTCACTGGGAAGACACACAAACAGGTTAATTGCTCTCAGGTGATGTGATTCTGCCACTTACCTTCCCTGACTCCGCCCTCCTGTCACAGACCGGCACTTGACCACGCCCCCGCTGCCACATACCCCCACCGCCCGACTCAGGCCGGGTGGCCGTCCGGCCTGCAGCCGACTCCCCCCCCCCTTGACGGGAGAGGAAGTCCGCCACGACCATCTGCGCCCCCGGCCTGTGGACCACCTTGAAATTAAAGGGTTGGAGCGCCAGATACCAACGGGTGATCCACGCGTTGGCATCTTTCATGCGGTGGAGCCACTGGAGGGGCGCGTGGTCCGAACAGAGGGTGAAAGGGCGCCCCAGCAGGTAGTACCGGAGGGCAAGAACCGCCCACTTGATGGCCAGACACTCTTTCTCTATGGTGCTGTAGCGCCCCTCACGCACCGACAGCTTCCTGCTGATATACAGGACAGGGCGGTCCTCCCCCTCCACCTCCTGGGACAAAACCGCCCCCAGCCCTCTGTCCGACGCATCGGTCTGCAACATAAAAGGGAGAGAAAAGTCAGGGGAGTGTAGAAGTGGCCCCCCACACAGTGCAGCCTTTACCTCTGAGAAAGCCCGCTGGCACTGCTCCGTCCACTGGACCAGATCTGGTGCCCCCTTTTTAGTGAGATCAGTCAGCGGGCTGGTGACGTCCGAATAATTAGGTATAAACCTGCGATAATAGCCAGCCAGCCCCAGGAACTGTCTCACCCCCTTTTTGGTCTTGGGCCTCGGGCAGGCCGCAATTGCTGCCGTCTTATTAATTTGGGGACGCACCTGCCCGTTGCCCAAGTGGAAGCCCAGATACCGTACTTCCACCCGCCCAATCGCACACTTCTTTGGGTTGGCTGTGAGCCCCGCTCGCCTCAGCGACCTAAGGACGGCCCTCAGATGTTCGAGGTGCCACTGCCAGTCATTGCTATAGATGATTATGTCATCTAAATATGCTGCCGCATATGTGGCGTGAGGGCGGAGGACTCTGTCCATCAGCCGCTGAAACGTTGCAGGGGCCCCAAACAGCCCAAATGGAAGGGTGACGAATTGGTGTAAACCAAACGGTGTGGAAAAGGCCGTTTTTTCTCGGGATAGTGGAGTCAAGGGGATCTGCCAATATCCCTTCGTCAAATCCAGTGTCGAATAAAAGCGAGCAGTGCCGAGTCGATCGAGCAACTCGTCAATACGAGGCATTGGGTACGCGTCGAATTTAGACACCGCATTGACTTTTCTATAGTCCACACAGAACTGGACCGACCCGTCGGCCTTGGGTACCAAGACCACCGGGCTGCTCCAGTCACTGTAGGACTCCTCGACGATGCCCATTTCGAGCATGGTCTGAAGTTCTTCCCGAACCACCTTTTTTTTGTGTTCGGGTAGCCTGTAAGGGCGGCTACGCACTACCACCCCCGGGGGCGTCTCTATGTGGTGCTCTATGAGGTTAGTGCGACCGGGCAGGGGCGAGAACACATCCGAAAACTCGGTCTGCAACTGGGCGACCTCCGTGAGTTGGGTCGGGGAGAGGTGGTCTCCACAGGGGACCGGAGAGGTACGTGATGCCAATGTCCCTTTTTGAACCTCCGGCCCCAGCTCCGCCTTCTCTGGAACTACCGACACCAACGCCACGGGGACCTCCTCGTTCCAGAGTTTAAACAGGTTGAGGTGGTAAATCTGTAGCGCCCCACCCCTGTCCGTTCGCCTCACCTCATAGTCGACGTCCCTGACTCGCCGTGTGACCTCAAAGGGTCCTTGCCACTTGGCGATCAATTTGGAGCTCGACGTGGGCAACAGTACGAGTACCTTATCTCCTGGAGTGAACTCTCTAAGGCGCGTACCCTTGTTGTACAGGCGGGCTTGCCGTTCCTGGGCCTGCCGCAAATTCTCCTGAGTTAGGTGGGTGAGCGTGTGGAGTTTTGCGCGCAGGTCCATAACGTACTGAATTTCGTTCTTACTTTGTGAAGGTCCCTCCTCCCAATTTTCCCGCAGCACGTCCAGGATGCCGCGCGGCTTACGCCCATATAATAATTCAAACGGGGAGAACCCCGTGGAGGCTTGGGGGACCTCTCGCACTGAGAACAGCAAGGGTTCGAACCACTTATCCCAGTTACGTGCGTCCTCACTTACGAATTTTTTAATAATATTTTTGAGGGTGCGGTTGAATCGTTCCACTAAACCGTCCGTTTGTGGGTGATACACGCTGGTGCGGATCGGCTTAATCCCCAATAACCCATACAGTTCGCGCAGTGTTCGTGACATAAACGTAGTGCCTTGATCAGTCAGAATCTCTTTCGGGATTCCAACTCGGGAGATGACGCGGAAGAGTGCCTCTGCAATACTGTGTGCTGAGATATTGCGCAGAGGCACTGCTTCCGGGTATCACGTTGCATAGTCCACCAGAACTAATATAAAGCGGTACCCTCGTGCTGACCGATCTAATGGCCCGACGAGATCCATCCCAATTCTCTCAAACGGGGTCTCGATTAACGGTAGAGGGCGCAAAGGCGCTTTTGGAATGGCCGCTGGGTTTACTAACTGGCATTCGCGGCATGCCGTACACCACCTACGGACATCGCCGCGAATCCCCGGCCAATAGAAACGGGCCATTATTCGGGCTAGTGTTTTATCCTGCCCCAAGTGTCCGGCCATGGGATTAAAGTGAGCCGCCTGGAATACCAGTTCCCGGCGGCTCTTCGGAATTAAAAGCTGCGTGACGCGCTCTTTAGTTTGAGTGTCCTGCGTCACTCGATATAATCTATCCTTCATAATCGCGAAGTAGGGGAAGGACGGGGTGGCGTTCGGCTGGAGCGTTTGACCATCGATTACTCTCACTTGGTCAAACGCATGCCGCAGAGTCTCGTCTCGCGACTGCTCTAATGGGAAATCCGCGAGGGATTCCCCAATAGAGAGAGGAGGAGCCGGCGGCTCCTCACTCTGACGCGGAGATGACGTAGACGGCTCTGTGACAGCTGCTCCCGCCAAAGCGACACCGGGACCTCCCCCTGTCAAATGGCAGGACCCACTCTCGACTAGGCGTGTCATTAAACCCCGAAATCCCGGCCAATCGGTCCCCAAAATTAGAGAGTGGGTAAGGCGAGGATTAACCGCCGCCTTTACTATAAATTTTTCCCCTCTGAAAATAATGTGGACCGACACCAAAGGGTAGCTGTGAACATCCCCGTGCACACATAACACCTTCACCCCTTGTGCTCCCCCCAATGCCTCGTTTTGAACCAGGCTTTGGCGAATTGAGGTCTGATTACAACCAGAATCCACCAACGCCTGATATGTAGCCCCTTGGATACTCACCGGTATGCGATATGCTCCGGCCCGATCGAGGGCGGCCTCTGGCGCGTCGGGGATCCGAACCACCACGCCCACTTCCATTGCCGTGCACTGCTGTTGAAGGTGGCCCGGCTCCCCGCAGCGCCAGCAAACCGGCCCGGGCTTTCCCTCTGCACCGGTGATCTGGGGCTCACTCACCTGAGGCGGGGGAGAGACAGACACAGAAGGGAAAAACGGGAGGGCACCGCGGGTGCGGCGGGCCAGCTGGGGGGGTGCCGGCCCCCGCCTCCGCGGAGGGGGAATGGGGCGAGGACAGGACACAGGAGGAGGGGGAGAGAGAGAGAGAGAGAAGAGGAGAGAAGAGAAGATGCCATCTGCTGTCCTGCCGCCGGGACAGCCGCCAGATGATCCTCCGCCAGCTCGACTGCCTGATCCAGCGACGCCGGGCGGTGGCACTGGACCCACTCCGCGGTTCCGGCTGGTAAGCGGGCGATGAACTGTTCCAGTACCACCTGGTCGACGATTCCCTCGGCGTCGCGATCGTTGGCCCTCAGCCACTGCCAGCAGGCGTCCCGGAGCTGCTGGCCGAACGCGAACGGCTGGCCGACTTCCTCCAGTTGCAGCGCGCGGAAGCGCTGACGCTGTTGCTCCGGTGTGCGCCCCACGCGCTGGAGGACGGCCCGGCGGAGGTCCGCGTAGGCCAGCCGGCGGTCGGCGGGGAGCTGTAGCGCGGCCAGCTGTGCCTCTCCCGTGAGCAGGGGGAGGAGGCGCGCCGCGCGCTGCTCCATCGGCCACCCCGAGGCTTCGGCGACCTGTTCAAACAACGTGATGAACGCCTCGGGGTCGTCCTGCGGGCCCATCTTGGTGACAATGAGGGGAGACGGGCCCGCGGCCGGAGCGCTGGTGGACCCCGCCGACGCGAGGAGATGCCGGAACGCCTCGCGATCTTCCTGCTGGGCCAGCACCAGGGCTTCGAAGCGCTGCTCCTGCTCCTTTCGGAGCGTGACAAGTGCCTGGTGCTGGCTTTGCTGAGCCATGGCGAGGGCGTGGACCAGATCGGCGAACGGGGAGGATTCCATGGGGCTGCTGGTTTGGTGCTCCACTGTCCCGGGTTTCGGCACCACTGTAAGAGACCCTATGTGTGGGTGGAGCACAGAGGACGGCAGGACAGAGATCAGGTTTTATCAATTGGCTTTATTGCCACACTTTTCAGTCTAACAATAATGTTCACAGACACACACAACCGGCGTCTGGTTCAGGGTTGAGCTCCTTCTGCTCTCGCTCTCCCTCCTGATATAGGGCGCAGTCACTGGGAAGACACACAAACAGGTTAATTGCTCTCAGGTGATGTGATTCTGCCACTTACCTTCCCTGACTCCGCCCTCCTGTCACAGACCGGCGCTTGACCACGCCCCCGCTGCCACACTCATATTATAAATACAATCGTCATCATCACTGCCAAACCCCATCCAGGCTTGAGGCGGTTGACTTGGCCAGAATTGCAGCAGTAGGGTGGTCAGTTCCTTTCTGCACGCACACACACACAAGGGCAATTTAGAGTAGCCAGTTAACCTCAGTGCATGCCTTTGGACTGTGGGGGAAACCGGAGCACCCTAAGGAAACCCATGCAGACACAGCATAGGGAGAACATGCAAACTCCACACAGAAATGCCCCCGTAGGACACTGGGCTCAAACCCAGAACCTTCTTGCTGTGAGGCGACAGTACTAACCACTACACCACCGTGCCACTCATAAATACAGTAAATAGGGAAATTTGAGTCAGGTGATACTAATCTACTTTAATAATAATCCATCCATCCATTATCTGTAGCCGCTTATCCTGTACAGGGTCGCAGGCAAGCTGGAGCCTATCCCAGCTGACTACGGGCAAAAGGCGGGGTACACCCTGGACAAGTCACCAGATCATCGCAGGGCTGACACATAGACACAGACAACCATTCACACTCACATTCACACCTACGGTCAATTTAGAGTCACCAGTTAACCTAACCTGCATGTCTTTGGACTGTGGGGGAAACCGGAGCACCCGGAGGAAACCCACGCGGACACGGGGAGAACATGCAAACTCCACACAGAAAGGGCCTTCGACAAGGATTTTTTTTAAAGCTTATTACCTCGTTAACAGTTTCGGCGAGAATCTCCCGCCTTCTTCAGAAACAGTCACCAGATGTCGACTGGTGACGTGCCTTATCAGCTGATGTTGCGTTACGGAGGCGTGAACGTCCCGCCCAATTTGACAGGTAGTTCACGCCTCCTGCTGTCAGGTCGCTCCTCCAGGACGGCACTCCAGGTGTGCGACAGCGTGTACGCTCCCTCATCCCGGTTCATCGTCCTCTGCGCCCGCTTACGTATCTCCACTGCCTCTAAAATCCAACGCTGGAATCTATTTTCTTCAGCGCTATCTTCTATTTTTCCTGACAGCAGGAGGCGTGAACTACCTGTCAAATTGGGCGGGACGTTCATGCCTCCGTAACGCAACATCAGCTGATAAGGCATGTCACCACTCGACATCTGGTGACTTTTTCTGAAGAAGGCGGGAGATTCTCGCCGAAACTATTAACGAGGTAACAAGCTTAAAAAAAATCCTTGTCTAAGAAACGAACTTAAAATATCTGTAATAGTTAGCAGTGGCGGCTCCTGAATTTTTTTTCAGGGGGGGCAATTTTCCCCCGTTATGTCTACACGGACCGTAAATGTCCATAGGACTGAAGTAAATTGACCTAGGTAGCAAGTCAATTGGCCGAACTTGTTTTTGCCTGGTAAATTCAGATATCAATATAGACAATATCTCTTCTCTCCACTAGGTGGCAACACTAAACAAGTTAAAGGTGGCAAACTAAGGTAGCCTTGTAAACTAGACCCACCCGCCTAGCGGCCAAAAAAATTTTTGCCTACGAGTGGCAAATATTCACATTTAGTCTGGCTTGCCAGGCTAAAACTAAGGAAGATTCATTGTGAAGCCTTCAAAGCAAAACATTTGGCATCACAATCAATTAATATTACATTACTCATTTATTTTCTCATATTATTCTAGTATTCTATAATAAGTAGACACAAATTCTTAATTATAAACATTCTAATTTCTTCAATTCTAAAGAATGCAATTAAAGTGGCAGGATATAAATCCAAAACAAGTGTTTATTTAAGTTTTGAAAAAGATGAAGAAAAACATAACCATCAAACAAACATGTGCAGCTTAATTATGTGGGTTTTTTTTAATATGGAATTGCACCATTTTAACAACAAATAATTCTAAATAAATTCTGCAGTTTTTTTCCCAAGAATTCCTCCAGAAAGCCATAACTTAAAAGGAAATTTAAAAGTATTACAAGTTGTCAATGAACACAAAAGGCTTTAGTTATTTTGCCACACAAGGTTACACAAGGTTTTGTAGTCAGTGCAACTTGGCTTAACAAGTTGGAAAAAAGGTAAGGTGCTGCTGGCTCCAATGAACACATACTGTACAATATATAAAAACTGAAAATATGCTTAATTTACACCAAGCCAGAGAGAACTTGAGGCTACTGAAATATTCCAAGCATGGCAATGTTAAACTGCCATTGGTAAAACAAAAACATGGCAATGTTAAACTGCCATTGGTAAAACAAACAAACACACACACACACACACACACACACACACACAAACTTTTGCCTAGTAAATTCAAATATCAGATATCACTGTACCGTCTGCTGTGCTACTTCCAGGGTGGAAGAGAACGCAAGGGTAGCAAAAAAGAGCACTGACTACATCACAGCCAGCTAGCCAAGTTTTCCGGTGGTACCAGTTCTTGTTAAAACCTCTTGAGTAGGTCTTCTCCCCCTTCGTAGACACTTGCTTGATGTTTAAATTCGGTCTAGGAGGTCCTAGCTGTTTGATTGCCGTTTTCTCCTCATTGGTACGACGACTAAAGGGAACTTCTTTCAGAGACGCTATCGTATTGTTGCAGTCAACACTCGCCGCCATCTTCATAGAATGTTCACACATTTCCCGCGCAAGTTGCGTTTTCCAGCCCAAAATTATGTTCAAAACCTGCCAAAATGCACTTAAAACCAATCTGGCAACACTTGCGCAGTGCAACAGGCGTATGACGTAAGCAAGCTGCTTGTGCGAGCACATAAAACCCAATAGAAAATGCATTGGGAGCAGGATTTTCGAAAAAAAACGTACGTACCATTAGTGTCAATGGGAGATTTGGGGGCAAATCTGAACCTGACAGAAATCGCCCCAAAAGGGCGTGGCTACACCAGGCGCGACCTTAGCCTGATTGGACAATGACATTACTGTTGGTAGTAGGAGTAGATAAAAAAAAAATCTCCCTCCCTGTTTGGGAGTGCGTCGCCCAAATCGCCCCTATTAACGAGCCGCCAGTGGGTCAGTTCCTTTCTGCACGCACACACACACACGGGCAATTTAGAGTAGCCAGTTAACCTCAGTGCATGCCTTTGGACTGTGGGGGAAACCGGAGCACCCTAAGGAAACCCATGCAGACACAGCATAGGGAGAACATGCAAACTCCACACAGAAATGCCCCCGTAGGACACTGGGCTCAAACCCAGAACCTTCTTGCTGTGATGCGACAGTACTAACCACTACACCACCGTGCCACTCATAAATACAGTAAATAGGGAAATTCGAGTCAGGTGATACTAATCTACTTTAATAATAATCCATCCATCCATTATCTGTAGCCGCTTATCCTGTACAGGGTCGCAGGCAAGCTGGAGCCTATCCCAGCTGACTACGGGCAAAAGGCGGGGTACACCCTGGACAAGTCACCAGATCATCGCAGGGCTGACACATAGAAATAAACAACCATTCACACTCACATTCACACCTACGGTCAATTTAGAGTCACCAGTTAACCTAACCTGCATGTCTTTGGACTGTGGGGGAAACCGGAGCACCCGGAGGAAACCCACGCAGACACGGGGAGAACATGCAAACTCCAAACAGAAAGGCCTTCGTCGGCTGCTGGGCTCGAACCCGGACCTTCTTGCTGTGAGGCGACAGCGCTAACCACTACACCACCTTTAATAGTAATAATCATAATTTTTATTTATAAGCACCTTACAAGATACCCAAGGACACTGTACAGATTAAAATCCAAGAACAACAGTACACAGCAATGCGCAAACATTAAGAACACTGTACACTCGATGAAAAACAGAGACATAGACAGAACTAAGTAACAGAGAACATTTAAGAAAGATACTAAAGAGGGTAGACGGCACAAAGATAAAAGGGAGGAAACTATGGAAATATGAAAAAGGCAAATTGTTTTGAAGCAGTGGGAGCAGTAAAGAGGCAGTAGGGAAAGCAGGTCTGAAGAGGTGTGTTTGCAGCAGAGTTTTGAAGGTGGATAATGTTGTGCATTGGTGCAGTGCTAGTGGAAAGGCATTCCAAAGTTTTGGGCCAGCTTTTATATCTTAGTATCAACTTGTGCCCTAACCAGCAAGCATTTTTGGTGGTGGATGGTAATAAAATCATTAAAGCGCTTGGTTCTAGCCACCACTTCAACTACCCAAAAGTTCCCTGACCTAAAATTATAAAGCCTCACTCACAACCCACCATACATGCTACCGTACCACAGGCGGTCTACGGTAAAAAATCTGGCAAAACCGTGCTTGAGACTTGCGCGACACTTGTATGTGTTCAGCGCCGTAGAAGGTCGCAGACTGCCCGTGGAGACTTTTGGTCCTGCACATGCAAATTCTATGGGTCTTGCGGCAAATCAAGAACGCATACACTAAGTATGGGACCCGTACTCCTTTTGTACACCTGAACCAAGTCAGCAGCGCGGCTAGTAGGGGCTTTTTGCGATGACAGTAAGACGCATGAGTGACCCACGGTCATTGTATGACTGACGTGCCTCAGAAGTACTACATAAGTATCCACACTTGCTATTTGTGTAGCCCGCAAGACAGAAGTACATCTCACTTTCTACCACTATGTGTGGTGTGGACGCGACCTGCACGAGACACGAGGGGCAAGACTCTGGGTATATATATTGGGGAGGAACCAAGGAACCGATCATGTAGTGTGTAGCATTGTAGAAGGGAAGAAGACCACCTCATTAGCTCTTTTTATTTCAGTATATGTTTAATTTAGGCGGCACGGTGGTGTAGTGGTTAGCACTGTCGCCTCACAGCAAGAAGGTCCGGGTTCGAGCCCCATGGCCGGCGAGGGCCTTTCTGTGTGGAGTTTGCATGTTCTCCCCGTGTCCACGTGGGTTTCCTCCGGGTGCTCCGGTTTCCCCCACAGTCCAAAGACATGCAGGTTAGGTTAACTGGTGACTCTAAATTGGCCGTAGGTGTGAATGTGAGTGTGAATGGTTGTCTATGTGTCAGCCCTGTGATGACCTGGCAACTTGTCCAGGGTGTACCCCGCCTTTCGCCCGTAGTCAGCTGGGATAGGCTCCAGCTTGCCTGCGACCCTGTAGAACAGGATAAAGTGGCTAGAGATAATGAGATGTTTAATTTACCATGCAAACGTCAAATAATAAAACATGAGTATAAGGGAATAACGCATTTTATTACATTGTAAAAAATCCCAACTCAATAGCCCAACAGTTTGAGCACTGAAACACACTTTGACTCCGAGCTACCGTCCTGCTCCTACTGCTGCTGAGTGGTGGGACGGGGTGTCGGGATGTCCTTGATACCTCTTGCGGCGTGCTGTGCCTTCTGCCGTCTTGAAGGCATACTTCTCCCTGTCAGTGCAGGGCTCGCCGGTGCTGCTACCATCATCATCAAATTCTTCCCCCTCCTCCCCCTCTGCTGTTTCAGGCTGGGTTACTTCACTTTTGCTCGCTTCTTCTTGGGTCCTATTTTCTAAACTTTCAACTGAAATTTTTTTTATTTTTCCCACAAAATATCCAGTGTTCTTCAGTTGAAAGACAGATGCAGAATGCTGCAGACACGCTGGTTTTATACCCACTCCTGGCTTGCATCACATGCAAGTTATGAGTGATTGTAACATGCTAATCACATGCGTCACACATGCTTCACAAGTGCAGCCCGAACTCGTAGCGCAGGAAACTGGTAAAATGCAAGTCTCACACACTCTACACTCACTGAACACGCACTGCTCACGTGTGTCAGACATATACTTTCCACGGGCTAACGGCACAATTTTTCCCACGCCTCGAGGAAGTCAGGTGTGCAACCTGTACTTGATAAGTACTTTACCCGTACTCCTCCCCCAAACTTTCCCCCAGGTTCACCATGACCCTGCAGCATGGCTGCAAGCTACCAAACCCTGCGACTCGTGCATGTTCAAAACACTTACGGCGGGTTGTGAGTGAGGCTTAAGGTTGATGGAACCCACTGCACTTCTTCATGAGCTTAATACATAAGTCCTCATGTCAGTCACTGAGAGTAGGTACTTTAGAAAGCTGTAAGGCTTCTTTATTGATTGAACTTGGGAAAATAATATATAATACTTTCTTTTGAACTGACTCAATAAAGTCAGAAAGATAATCAGGTAAGATAGCCCAGATCACTGGGGACGCATATTCAAGAGTGGGCCTAATGACTGCACAATAGATCCAAGGGACCCCCACTGGATCATCACCTTGTCGTGGTATTGGAGCTTGTGCGTCTCAATGACCCTGAGAGCTATGCCGTAGATTCAGTCATATCGGACAGGTCAAAGGGTAGAGATCAGACTAATACCCCTTTTCCACCAAATCAGTTCCAGGGCTGGTTCGGGGCCAGTGCTGGTGCTGGTTCACAACTCGTTCAACTTGTGAGCCAGCTGAGAACCAGTTTGCTTTTCCATAGCTTGCGGTGCTAAGGGAAGCCACGTCATTACGTCGCTGTATACGCCAGTTACGTAGTTGTATACATCAGTTACGTCGCTACGTTTGCATAAACCTTGGCACGAATATCGAAGCAAAAACAACATGGAAGAAGCAGCAGCAGCAACAACAACAATAATAATAATGGATGACTTTGCGTTTGTACAGCTGCTGCTTCTCGTTGCTTAAAAATGTCGATCTTTCGCGGTCTTGCTATTGTTGTTGGTCTTAACAACTCCGCCCCCCCGCTGACATAAGCGGTTCTTTCCTCTGGCCCAGCAGAGAGTTGGTGCTAGCCTGGAACCGTTTTTTCTGGCCCCAGAGCCAGTTCTTTGTCAGTGGAAACAGAAAACCCGGTTCCAAACTAAGCACTGGCCCCGAACCAGCCCTGGAACTGCTTTGGTGGAAAAGGGGCATAAGATGATCCCTGGTCCTCCAGGTTGGGGGTTGGGCATAGGGCTAACAACCCCATCCCATAAAAACCTAAACGTTATGGAAACAGCAACAAATAGACCTACTACTACTGGGTGCGATGGGCTTCCAGAGTCACAAGAAGCTTGTATGATTGCTAGTGGTGAAAGCTACGATGAAGCCACTAGCAGGAAGATGGGAGTTCTGAGTGCCAAAACGAAGACCAAGATTGTTTTTTGGAATGTAAGAACACCTGGCACAGAATAGTGGAGGGAGAACTGAAAACATGGGGACACACATGGGGTACCATCCAGAGAATAGCCCAAAGCAGGCAGGAATGGAGGGCTTTTGTTGCTGCCCTACATACCAGTCAGGCATAACGGGCAGAAGTAAGTAAGATCCAAAGGAGGGAGACCACTCTTCTTAAGCAATCTAATGACGAATAATCTTTTGTTGACTTTCTTAATGATATAATTACACGGTGTGATCATTAGAAATATACATGCCTAGTACGGTAACTTATAACTCTGACCTTGTTCCAAAGGCACAGGGCCTATCATTAAAGGGCCTGGTTCATAAGGCAAAAAGTCAATATGAATGTCTTTGCATTTTACTTTTAAATTTAACTTCATACCCCTTTCACTAGCATATCTTTCTACATCATTCACTGTCTTCTTCTTCTTCTTTCTTCTGTTCCCGTTAGGGATCACCACAGCGGATAATGTTCTTCCATCTCCTCCTGTCCTCTGTATCATTTTCTCTCACACCAACCGTCCTCATGTCCTCCTTCATCTCATCCATAAATCTCATCTTTGGTCTTCCTCCTTTCCTTCTACCTGGCAACTCCATCTCCAGCATTCTTTTCCCAATATACCATGGCTCTCTCCTCTATGTATACGTGTCCAAACCATCTCAATCTCGCCTCTCTCACTTTGTCTCCAAGCCGTCCTACATGTCCTGTCCCTCTAATATACTCATTTCTCATCCTGTCCAACTTTGTCACTCTCAATGAAAATCTCAACATCTTCAGCTCTGCTCCTTCCAGTTCAGCCTCCTGTCTTTTTGTCAGTGCCACTGTCTCCAAACTGTACAACACTGCTGCTCTTACTACTGTCTTGTACATTTCCCTCTTCGCTCTTGCTGGTATCCTTCTGTCAGAAATCACTCCTGACATCCTCTTCTCCTCCATCCATTCCAACCTGCTTGCACTCTTTTCTTCACTTCTCCTCCACACTCACCATTACTTTGTACAGTTGACCCCAGATATTTGAACTCATCTGCTTTGACCACCTCTATTCCTTGTAACTGTATCATTCCACTGTCCTCACCCTCATTCATGCACATGTACTCTGTCTTACTCCTACTGACTTTCTCTCTAGTGCATATCTCCAGGTCTCTAAGTTTTCTTTCACTTGCTCCCTGTTCTCACTACAGAACACAATATCCTCTGCAAACATCACTGTCCATGGGGCCTCTTGCCTGGTGTAGTCTGTCAACCTGTCCATTACCACTGCAAACAGGAAAGGGTTTAGGGTCGAGCCCTGGTGCAATCCAACATCCACCTTAAATGCCTCCGTCATTCCCGCTGCACATCTCACTGCCATCCTCATACATATCCTGCACCAATCTCACATACTTCTCCGCCACTCCTGATTGCCTCATGCAGTACCACGACTCGTCTCTCAGCATCCTGTCATATGCCTTCTCTAAATCCAAAAACACACAATGCAGCTCCTTCTGGCCTTCTCTATACTTTTCCATCAACATTCTCAAAGCAAGTATTGCATCTGTAGTACTCTTTCCGGGTGGCACGGTGGTGCAGTGGTTAGCACTGTCGCCTCACAGCAAGAAGGTTCTGGGTTTGAGCCCAGCGGCCGACGAGGGCCTTTCTGTGTGGAGTTTGCATGTTCTCCCCGTGCCCGCGTGGGTTTCCTCCGGGTGCTCCGGTTTCCCCCACAGTCCAGAGACATGCAGATTAGGTTAACTGGTGACTCTAAATTGACCGTAGGTGTGAATGTGAGTGTGAATGGTTGTCTGTGTCTATGTGTCAGCCCTGTGATGACCTGGCGACTTGTCCAGGGTGTACCCCGCCTTTCGCCTGTAGTCAGCTGGGATAAGTGGCTACAGATAATGGATGGATGGATGTCCATTATTAGTGGCATATATGGCCTCATCTCATCTCATTATCTCTAGCCACTTTATCCTGTTCTACAGGGTCGCAGGCAAGCTGGAGCCTATCCCAGCTGACTCCGGGCGAAAGGCGGGGTACACCCTGGACAAGTCGCCAGGTCATCACAGGGCTGACACATAGACACAGACAACCATTCACACCTACGGTCAATTTAGAGTCACCAGTTAACCTAACCTGCATGTCTTTGGACTGTGGGGGAAACCGGAGCACCCGGAGGAAACCCACGCGGACACGGGGAGAACATGCAAACTCCGCACAGAAAGGCCCTCGCCGGCCACGGGGCTCAAACCCGGACCTTCTTGCTGTGAGGCGACAGCGCTAACCACTACACCACTGTGCCGCCGGCATATATGGTAATTTAATATATTTACTTTCATGGGTCTAAAACATCTATTTCAGCTTGGCTACAATTTAAGAGTCTATAAATCTAAACTATGTACTCATACCAGAGATTTTCGCATTGTCTTTAATTAATATGAACCTAAAGCAGTTGCAGAATCAGCCTACAGTGCACCCAGTGAGGAAAATCCCACTTTTTATGCAACGCATGATCAAAATACATGAAAACCAGAAATGTCCCCCCTTTATTACAAAGACGAAAACATATGTTTTAATGATATTTTCATGTTTTTGTAATATTTGAATACTTTTCCAAAAAGAGAGAAAGGGTATCATATGACTGCATTTCCATTTATGTATGTAATATTTAAGCCAACAAGACCATAATCGAGTGCACGTTAACCTGCTTATGTTGTGTTGCAATAACAGTGTTGCGAAACGTGTTGATGAAAAGGGCGGAAGTGCTGATAAGTGTGGAGGAGCGCGGGTAGGGGAGGGAGGATGTATTAAGTGGTAAATGTAGCATTGGAATTTATATTCCAGAATTCAAAAAAACATATGGCTATAGACTGAATAATTTCCGATCAGTTTACTCAATTGAAATGGCTGGAATTCTTTCTGCATTAAGATGGATTGAAGAAATCAAACCACTCAAGTCAGTTATATGTACAGATTCAATGTCAGTTTTACAAAGTTTTTTATCAGGTAACTCAACAAGGGAAGACTTAGTAATTGAAGTTAAACATCTCTTAGCTCACATAAGGAATTACTATTGAGTTTTGTTGGGTACCAGCCCATATAGGAATTAAAGGCAATGAAATAGCAGACCGGGTGGCACGGTGGTGTAGTGGTTAGCGCTGTCGCCTCACAGCAAGAAGGTCCTGGGTTCAAGCCCCGGGGCTGGCGAGGGCCTTTCTGTGTGGAGTTTGCATGTTCTCCCCGTGTCCGCGTGGGTTTCCTCCGGGTGCTCTGGTTTCCCCCACAGTCCAAAGACATGCAGGTTAGGTTAACTGGTGACTCTAAAATTGACCGTAGGTGTGAATGGTTGTCTGTGTCTATGTGTCAGCCCTGTGATGACCTGGCGACTTGTCCAGGGTGTACCCCGCCTTTCGCCCCTAGTCAGCTGGGATAGGCTCCAGCTTGCCTGCGACCCTGTAGAAGGATAAAGCGGCTAGAGATAATGATGAGAAATAGCAGACCACATAGCCAAAGAATCCATTGATAAAGAACAGATAGACATTCATATTCCACTGGGAAAAGGAGAAGCTAAAGCCTTAATTAAAACAGAGATTATGAAAAGATGGCAAAAAGAATGGGAAACAGAACCCAAAGGTAGACAATACTTTACTATGCAGAGTCAGGTATGGGGGAAAATAATAACATCAATGGGATTTAACAGAAATGAGGAGGTAGTATCTACAAGATTAAGACTGGGACACACAGGTCTTAACGCAACATTACAGATATTAGGTAAAAGTGATGGTTTTTGTCAAGGATGTAGAGTTAAGGAAGATGTTGAGCATGTTTTATTCCATTGTAGTAAATACAGTTCTCAAAGACAAAAATGATTGGAGCTTGAAGCAGGTTCAGACATTCACAACATACTAAAGGAAGAAGGAATACAGCGAAATAAAATTAAAGCACTAATCATTTATCTTAATGATACAGGTCTAATGAAAAGAATATAATTTTTTTTTTTTTTGTAGCCTAGTAATCTGACATAGAATCTGTCCAGTCCCTTCACACACTCCTGTACAGTAGGTGGCGGTATACACAGATTGTGACAATCTGCCATTAAAAAGAAGAAGAAGAAGTAGGGGAGGGAGGAGGAGGAGGAAGGGAAGGGGCGGGGAGAACAGAAATACTATCACACGGCTCGGTGAGGGGAGGAGAGCAGAGCTCTAGGCTCAGACTGTTTTGGGAAAAAGAAGAAGTGAAAGAGGGAGAGAGACAGCAGGGACCGCGCGAGCTGCTGCACACAATCACGGAAACTCCCGGCAGTGCCACTTCCGCCCACACGAAACATGGCGGCTTCCTTGACGGAGAACCTGGCGGAGTATTTAGGCTCGTCTGAACCGGCAGTTCGGCTCATGCTTTCTATTCTAATAGGTAAGAACAGCTTGACTCTTCTCGCACCGAACTGTAGACATGTTCCGCTTTGTGGAAATGAGCTGAGTGCAGCCGCACAGCTGTGGGTTCAATGGCAATGACTGAGGGAGTGGAGTTTGAAGCAGCTGTGGGTTCAATGGCAATGACTGAGGGAGTGGAGTTTGAAGCTGCTGTGGGTTCAGTGGGAATGACCGAGGGAGTGGAGTTTGAAGCAGCTGTGGGTTCAGTGGGAATGACCGAGGGAGTGGAGTTTGAAGCAGCTGTGGGTTCAGTGGGAATGACTGAGGGAGTGGAGTTTGAAGCTGCTGTGGGTTCAGTGGGAATGACCGAGGGAGTGGAGTTTGAAGCTGCTGTGGGTTCAGTGGGAATGACCGAGGGAGTGGAGTTTGAAGCAGCTGTGGGTTCAGTGGGAATGACTGAGGGAGTGGAGTTTGAAGCTGCTGTGGGTTCAGTGGGAATGACTGAGGGAGTGGAGTTTGAAGCTGCTGTGGGTTCAGTGGGAATGACTGAGGGAGTGGAGTTTGAAGCAGCTGTGGGTTCAGTGGGAATGACCGAGGAAGTGGAGTTTGAAGCAGCTGTGGGTTCAGTGGGAATGACCGAGGGAGTGGAGTTTGAAGCAGCTGTGGGTTCAGTGGGAATGACCGAGGGAGTGGAGTTTGAAGCTGCTGTGGGTTCAGTGGGGATGACCGAGGGAGTGGAGTTTGAAGCAGCTGTGGGTTCAGTGGGAATGACCGAGGGAGTGGAGTTTGAAGCTGCTGTGGGTTCAGTGGGAATGACAGAGGGAGTGGAGTTTGAAGCTGCTGTGGGTTCGGTGGGAATGACCGAGGGAGTGGAGTTTGAAGCTGCTGTGGGTTCGGTGGGAATGACCGAGGGAGTGGAGTTTGAAGCAGCTGTGGGTTCGGTGGGAATGACCGAGGGAGTGGAGTTTGAAGCAGCTGTGGGTTCAGTGGGAATAACTGAGGGAGTGGAGTTTGAAGCTGCTGTGGGTTCAGTGGGAATGACTGAGGGAGTGGAGTTTGAAGCAGCTGTGGGTTCAGTGGGAATGACTGAGGGAGTGGAGTTTGAAGCTGCTGTGGGTTCAATGGGAATGACCGAGGGAGTGGAGTTTGAAGCAGCTGTGGGTTCAGTGGGAATGACCGAGGGAGTGGAGTTTGAAGCTGCTGTGGGTTCAGTGGGAATGACCGAGGGAGTGGAGTTTGAAGCTGCTGTGGGTTCAGTGGGAATGACCGAGGGAGTGGAGTTTGAAGCTGCTGTGGGTTCAGTGGGAATGACCGAGGGAGTGGAGTTTGAAGCAGCTGTGGGTTCAGTGGTAATGACCGACGGAGTGGAGTTTGAAGCTGCTGTGGGTTCAGTGGGAATGACAGAGGGAGTGGAGTTTGAAGCTGCTGTGGGTTCAGTGGGAATGACCGAGGGAGTGGAGTTTGAAGCAGCTGTGGGTTCAGTGGGAATGACCGACGGAGTGGAGTTTGAAGCAGCTGTGGGTTCAGTGGGAATGACCGATGGAGTGGAGTTTGAAGCAGCTGTGGGTTCAGTGGGAATGACCGAGGGAGTGGAGTTTGAAGCTGCTGTGGGTTCAGTGGGAATGACCGAGGGAGTGGAGTTTGAAGCAGCTGTGGGTTCAGTGGGAATGACTGAGGGAGTGGAGTTTGAAGCAGCTGTGGGTTCAGTGGGAATGACCGACGGAGTGGAGTTTGAAGCTGCTGTGGGTTCAGTGGGAATGACCGACGGAGTGGAGTTTGAAGCTGCTGTGGGTTCAGTGGGAATGACAGAGGGAGTGGAGTTTGAAGCTGCTGTGGGTTCAGTGGGAATGACCGAGGGAGTGGAGTTTGAAGCAGCTGTGGGTTCAGTGGGAATGACCGAGGGAGTGGAGTTTGAAGCTGCTGTGGGTTCAGTGGGAATGACCGAGGGAGTGGAGTTTGAAGCAGCTGTGGGTTCAGTGGGAATGACCGAGGGAGTGGAGTTTGAAGCTGCTGTGGGTTCAGTGGGAATGACTGAGGGAGTGGAGTTTGAAGCAGCTGTGGGTTCAGTGGGAATGACCGAGGGAGTGGAGTTTGAAGCTGCTGTGGGTTCAGTGGGAATGACAGAGGGAGTGGAGTTTGAAGCTGCTGTGGGTTCAGTGGGAATGACCGAGGGAGTGGAGTTTGAAGCTGCTGTGGGTTCAGTGGGAATGACCGAGGGAGTGGAGTTTGAAGCTGCTGTGGGTTCAGTGGGAATGACCGACGGAGTGGAGTTTGAAGCTGCTGTGGGTTCAGTGGGAATGACCGAGGGAGTGGAGTTTGAAGCTGCTGTGGGTTCAGTGGGAATGACCGACGGAGTGGAGTTTGAAGCTGCTGTGGGTTCAGTGGGAATGACCGAGGGAGTGGAGTTTGAAGCAGCTGTGGGTTCAGTGGGAGTGACCGAGGGAGTGGAGTTTGAAGCAGCTGTGGGTTCAGTGGGAATGACTGAGGGAGTGGAGTTTGAAGCTGCTGTGGGTTCAGTGGGAGTGACCGAGGGAGTGGAGTTTGAAGCAGCTGTGGGTTCAGTGGGAGTGACCGAGGGAGTGGAGTTTGAAGCAGCTGTGGGTTCAGTGGGAATGACTGAGGGAGTGGAGTTTGAAGCTGCTGTGGGTTCAGTGGGAGTGACCGAGGGAGTGGAGTTTGAAGCAGCTGTGGGTTCAGTGGGAATGACCGAGAGAGTGGAATTTGAAGCAGCTGTGGGTTCAGTGGGAATGACCGAGGGAGTGGAGTTTGAAGCAGCTGTGGGTTCAGTGGGAATGACCGAGGGAGTGGAGTTTGAAGCAGCTGTGGGTTCAGTGGGAATGACTGAGGGAGAGGAGTTTGAAGCAGCTGTGGGTTCAGTGGGAATGACTGAGGGAGTGGAGTTTGAAGCTGCTGTGGGTTCAGTGGGAATGACTGAGGGAGTGGAGTTTGAAGCAGCTGTGGGTTCAGTGGGAATGACCGAGGGAGTGGAGTTTGAAGCAGCTGTGGGTTCAGTGGGAATGACCGAGGGAGAGGAGTTTGAAGCAGCTGTGGGTTCAGTGGGAATGACCGACGGAGTGGAGTTTGAAGCTGCTGTGGTTTCAGTGGGAATGACTGAGGGAGTGGAGTTTGAAGCAGCTGTGGGTTCAGTGGGAATGACCGAGGGAGTGGAGTTTGAAGCTGCTGTGGGTTCAGTGGGAATGACCGAGGGAGTGGAATTTGAAGCAGCTGTGGGTTCAGTGGGAATGACCGAGGGAGTGGAGTTTGAAGCAGCTGTGGGTTCAGTGGGAATGACCGAGGGAGTGGAGTTTGAAGCAGCTGTGGGTTCAGTGGGAATGACCGAGGGAGTGGAGTTTGAAGCAGCTGTGGGTTCAGTGGGAATGACCGACGGAGTGGAGTTTGAAGCTGCTGTGGGTTCAGTGGGAATGACCGAGGGAGTGGAGTTTGAAGCAGCTGTTGGTTCAGTG